>NC_056731.1:1560149425-1560256925 GCF_019279795.1 Protopterus annectens | reverse complement strand
ATGCACCAGGTATGCATGGAAACCTGTACATGCATCTGTTTTGCCATAGACATCTACACTGCACTGTACAGCTGTTCAACATCCTGCCATGGATCGCCTGTGTTGCACATGTGATAGACATGGGACAATGGCTAGTCGGACGTCATTCGCAGGTAAGGTTATCGGCTATAGCATGTACGGGCTGGATTTCCTAGCTGTATCTGACACCCATTATGCCACCATGAGGGGCATCAGTGACTCATTACTGATCCAGATAGTTGATACTACATCTACCATACGGCCATCATACCATGTATGACAGGGATGATATGTGCAGCTATGTGGACAGTGCTGCATGGTATGGCGGGAGTATGTCACAGGTATGGCACAGGGATCTGTCCAGCATGTGGCCATCCTAGCCGTAGGACGGTGGTTGTCCATGATGTATGTCTTTCAGATCAGGCTATGGACATGTAGCATGTCTAACAGCATAGTGTGGCATATGTCTGTATGCAAGGTGGATAGCATGCTGCATACTGGAAGCGAGTATTGTGGAGGCTGGTATCGGCCATCCACGCATGGGCCCTACCCCTGGAGGGTGATGTGTATTCCAATATTGGTCACACGGGTGCTGTGTATGCCTGTCCAATGATCTCCGTGCTCATGGATACCACCCTATCATGTCATGGGTACCTCGGATGACTACCTAAAAAGCCAGGGAGATGTCTCCAGCTCAGGCAGGTGTACTGCACTACACCATCCCTAACACAGTGTCCATAATGTTGACCACAGCCTAGGTGTTTCTTAATGGGTACGAGGGTATTCCCCTAGTGGTGTCATTGCTGATATCATCCACCAGAATGTGCACATATGTCACACGCCTCACACACACAGCCCATTCTGTATGTTGTTCGCAACACTGTGGCAACTATTGCCCATAGGTCATGGCCATTCACATCCTCACATACACAGATGGCTGACATTTGTCTGTGTGGTATGGGCTACAATGCAGGTGGGGTACAACACATTAACCCTGGTTTACTGTAGCTGACACCGTGTGATATGCACATGTCACTGTAGCACCTTTAGTAGTTGTGAGTCTGTCAACAGGCCATTAGTAGAACACTCCTGTGACATACAAAGGCATTTGTAGCCGAACATCCATACTGTCTTGTACATCTGTACTGCTAACATCTACATTGATAATGGTTCTGATGCAGTGCCACCAATCATGACTGTCGTCAGCACTTGTGGGTTGATATTATCCAGCACCCTATCTGTAATGTATGGGCATGTCCGGCACTTGTTCAGAGCTTCTTGGCACGTTATGAGCTACTGCTTAGTTTAGCACCCATTTCACACCAGTCCTCACAGGTACACTGTCTGTCCATACATTTCCAGCTTGCTTACAGTACAACAGCTGTCGTACACACATCACTCACATACCTCGTGAGAAATGGTGGTTTATACGGCGTGTCCACCTGGCACATACCACTTATATACAGGCATGTCCAACTGGCACATACCAGTGTTATTGCCTGTCACTATGATGACTATGTTGTACATGTGGCAATAGAGCTATTCTCATGTACCCAGTCTATGCACAACTCCCAACATACAACAGTACAGCCTGTGGGGGATGCACATATGCAGCCCTGCTGGGGGTTATACTGTCATCAACCCTGACTGCACCTGACAGTCATGTGGGGATGTGCAAACATTGGCAACGCACCCCACACATCACATAGTCCCACATGATCCCCACCACAGGCCACACATACAGAGACACCTTGTACAGTATCCCTCCATACTCTGTGTGGGCACCAATGGCAGCCCACATCGCCAAACACAACCACACCAACCTATAGCCCACAGACACGTGTGCCCATCACATACAGCCAATAGGGTGTCATAACATACACAACACACCTGTCACAGGTGACTGTCGGCGGTCACACTGCTGTTCCACTCAGCAGGCTACACAAGGCAATAGTCACTTACATCCTGCTGTCAAGTAACCGGTTCTGCAACATAACCTATGCACACATGCCACAACTCAGCAGATACGATGTGACTCATCTTCCATGTTTGTGTGACTGAAGTTGTATCTCAGGGCACAGACTACGTGTGCAGGGACATGCAATAGCCCACCAGTGTTGTAGCTCTGATGGTGTGGTCCAAGCCCTGGGAAGCATTTTGCGGTCATCCGGACCTGTTACCATTGTACTACAAACGACTGTGTCACTCCCAACAGTTGTCCATGCTTCTGCTGTCATTCCACAGGTGTCTAGTATACATCCACTTTGACAGACCTGGTCAAACAACATGATGTTGTGGCACAGTTGACCTGCACCTGTCAGCCCTGGGAGTACGGATCACATGTTGAACTCTTGCTGCTTTTATACTGCCTGTCTTGCACAGTGTCCAATAACAGTCACCACCAGAATGGGAACTGGCTAGTGAAGCATGTGGTCATGTCACACAATGCTTGACATCATCCTCTGTGACGCACACAGGCAAGGCACACCTGATACTGCACCACTTCAATATCTCTGCAGTGACTGGGACCTGCCTCTTGGCTCTGCAGAGCACACCTGCAATGACTGGTTATAGACAGACCGTACCTCTCAGGCACGTACCTGGACTGGCACACCCACGGCTGAGGTGTCCCCATATTCCACTATGTTGTACACACATCCCGGCTGGTTACTTAGCACAATGCATCACAGGTGCTCCACGTGCATATAACTGTGTCCGGAACTACTGCTGCTACTGATGTGAGACTAACAGTAACCCACACTTAACTGTGATAGCCGCACATGTACCGACACATTAGGCGTACGCTGTGCGTGAGTCATAACCTCCGCTCGGCTGGTTCGACCCATACACCACCTCCAAGACCAACAGTATCCTTGACATGGACACTACCAACATGTGATTGCTGTTCCACAACTGGGGTTATCCCCTCATTGGTGGAATCCGAACATATGCTACTCACCCTTGTTAGCCACATACCGGCACCACACACTTCATGGCATACACAGTAGATGAGTACTACAACACCTACTACAAATGTCGTATGACAGCGGTAGTTGTTGTTGTGACACACATGCAGGTGGACAATGCACATGCAAATGCTGAGACATACCCCAGTGCACTTCATTAGCACGTGCACGACAATATGGTTCATGCTATTCCACACAGAGCCATGATGGTACATACCAGATAACAGACGACACTCTGGAGGTGCGGTCCCACGGACATACTTTACAACAACAGGTGGAGGCTGTTGCACAGTGGTGTACATTCCCATGGGTGGGGTAACTCACTGGTCAGCCTCGGTAGGGCCACGGGATCCCTCATCACATACTCCATAACTAGCTACGTACACATTACTGCAATACATTCCGAGATGTACCACAAGGCATTATGGTGGTATGTCAGTAGTCGTATGCAATACTCACATCTGCTCACACATACAACTGTCACTCTGGAACATGACAGTAACAGGTGATGTTGGCAACATGCCGTCTGATAGCTTCAGTGCTAACATTACACCCTCTCACTCCCTACGGGGCCATATTCCTTGCAGGAACATTGTGGTGTACCTGCGGTCACACCTACACAATACTGACCTGCACTCTATATGTCCTAGGACACAGGCCCCTTGTCACCCTACAAAATCCCAGGCTGTGATGCCCACAGACCTCTGAATGGCATATCTCCCCACTGGGAGACCATATTCAGTAATATCCTTGTACCAGACATTGTGGCCCCTGACTGGCACACAGCGACAGTAACACTCCACACAGGTGGCGCCACAATGCACGACTGGGACTATTGCCCTACACACCTCACTGGACTGTTATGCATGGCTATAGGGCACATCATCATGGACATCATTTGCAGAGTCTTTGTTGTGCTCTGGTCCTTTGATGCCAGCTGGGTTGTTCTTGTTGGGGCCACAGCATGCCTCCTACACCTGTTGAACACCTTCCATACATTCACCAGAGTAGTTGATGATGACACGGGGGTCCACACAGCCTACATTGTCCTCTCACCGCCATTCAGCACCGTTCTCCATTCTGGTATTGACAACATACACATACACCTGCACATCACAACATGTGTCTCCGGATGTTATGCAAAGTGGCTAATGGATGGGACACACACACTGAGGGTGGCATACCATATCACATACTGCATTCCAGTTACACTTGGCATACCACAGTCCTCAGTCATGGGGCCCTCATGTTCAGTATATGCTTCCAGGTACAGGCTACCACTGAGGGGACTTCCCTGCCTAGCTTTACAGACCACTGCATACCCAGTGCCATTGTTGCTCCACCAGCTGATACAGACCCCATCCATACGGGTGTCACTGTGACGGATACCGATATGAACATCATGGTCTCTACCTGCATGACACTTGGTATGAACATCACCTTTGCAGTACACCATCCACCCACTGGTTATCACATAGGTGTTAGTCCCCTACATACATGTTGCACTGTACGTGTTTGTAAGACACATGTATGTCGCACACACTCCTGTGATTACCACATTGCCACTGTGGCGTGGATATCCTTCTACATGTCCACACATGTCTGTACTGGGTGTGTAGCTGGTACATAGGCACCCATTGTACCTCTGAACACCGGACTTATACACACATCCATGGGTACAACACCCCGCTTAGGGTGTACCTTACACAACAGCTTTACATAACTCAACATTAAAACGCCATGACGTTTATTCAGCTACGACAGTTACAGTTTGCGGCTTATGTACAGACACCACGTCTGTACACATTTGTGGACTACATACTCAGGGGTGACCTCTGCTGCAAAGACAGGGCCCATGTCTGCAAATATGTTAATGGATATACTCCGCATACACGACATAAACAATAGCCATTATGAGCATGATGCTCATGTATATGTGCACACACGCGACAGTGTGTGGCATGTGCTTGGGGGTTGCATTCCCAGACAGGACACTCACCATGCTTTGGGACATGATTCCTATGTACATCACACATGGACAGTCAGTAGCAGTGTTCATGTGATACCTCGCTTGGTGGATGGTGGACACATGTACGCCAGGGATCATTGCAGTGGCTGTACTGTGCAGAGATGCAGGTTACACATGGCTCTTCTGTTCACAGGACACTACCCTAGAGAGGTGCCACTGGTGTGCACACTGTAGTTGTTGTTACACATAGACTTGCCAGACTGCATGGTACCCCACTATGAACCTGTGGAGCTATTACATGTCCTTTGTGCATGGTTACTGGAATAGCCCTTCCAGTTAGATTAGCTGTCACGCTATTACAATGTCCCTTGACTACAGGCCATATGTATCCTGTTATTGTACACGCCAATCATGTCCATGTTTGTCTGTCACATCTCTTCTGCTATTCTAGTATGGGTGTAATGTTTGCGTCCTTTGCAAATGCACAGAGTGGATTACATTATTTATTTCATCATAACTGTTTATACATAAATTAATTACATACTACTCACATCACTATACGATACCTTTGTTATGCATCATATGCCTGTTCTCCTGTGTAGCATATCTGACATATCAATCTACTGTACTATACATTACACATGTTTTACATGGTATCCCATAATTCAAAGCATACTTGCACAGAGGGTCCACCTTAGACATGTCATTGATGTTATATGCCCATACACATATGTACTGTTACAGTATATCCACATATACTATCCCCTGCTATGGCACATACTTATTGGACATACCCTGCCACTGACGGCTGGTCGTATGACATTGTTCTGTTTAAAGCCGTCATGTTGCATCCCTTGTGGTGTCTGTGCTGTTTACCTTGTGGCCCACTGCTGGACGCAGAACTTCTACAAGCATTAGTACGATCAGCAAGACATCACTACATAAATACCATTCCCCACTTTATGCATGGCGGACACTTTTAATTACTGGAAACCAGGCTATGCATACACTGACATAACTTAATACAGAACATACTATACATAGAGTTAGTGTTCTACATACCTTGATATTGTTCTGGTATTTCGTCTGTATCTCGCTCTTTTGTATCACTCTTTAAACTGTTTTACGGTATGAGCATACAGATTGCATATCTGGCAAGTCATCCTTATATACGTCTATACCTGCAACATGTGGTTTACTGCCACCAATTGGTGGTCCGGTGTGACTAATTACGTGCACTTCAGCTGTGCAGCTACTCCATTCGCCAATTACACGGCAACAGTTGGGTATAATTGAATTCTCCACTTGGGCATTGGCCATTTGCCTTGCCTTCAGGGAGACAGCCTGTATTGTGTTTTGTTGTGTGTAATTGCAACTGCTATGTGTAGAGCCAAGTCTATTTTGGAGTCTTGCCCCCGTGGATTGTGTGTGATGGCTTGAGTATGTGGTTCTACCTGTGACTGTACCTGTCATCCCACCCATCTGATAAAGGACTATTGCAAACACCTGTAACATCGCCGTTTGTTCCGTTATACGACGGCTACAATTTTGCATGGCGCCTTTAAATGTGTCTCTCACAAGGTATGTTAATGGTTCAGCAGATGTAATTGACTAACTAGATGTTTGGGCTGTGGTTATGGTCTGTATTGCTATTGTTTCCAGTGTGGGGGATGTAGGCGGGTGTATGTAGCATATACAGTTTTGTGGGACTTGCATTTCTACGTAGTCCATATATATATATATGTGTGTGGGCCCCTTCCCTAATTACAGTGCTATCACTTAATAGACTTCTGTTATGGGAATTTACTTTGGTCTGTTGTTAATTGGTTTCTATATGGTATGCAGGTGAGGTTGATACTTCCATACCTCCAGATGTACGGCAATATGTGCAGGGATATTTGTAAATGACCGCTATCCCGTGTATGTCTGTCCCAGATATTTGCAGTCATTGCAGTGGTGTTGGTGTCGGACCCTCTGTGACATGGCTTGCCACCTTTTCATATGGCCATAGTTGGACACCTGCTGGTCACACAGTGGTGTTTACAGGCTGACATATGGCCACGGTCAGTACACAGGATAGCACATACTTTTATTCTCATTACATACCAATTGTTCTTGGTCCTTAACTACTTATCAGTTTGCATGTAACATTTCCGTTTCTTACATACAGGCATGAGTATTTCCTGCAACTATTGCATAATATTTGGGACATACTAATGTCCTAAACTCTCGGACAGTTGCCCTTTGTAATGTTTCATGTCAGGACACACCTGCCCAGGGGGGGCTGTCCCTCCCAATGTGGGACAGGTGTTTACCGCATGCCTACTGCTACCTATACCCACACCTACCGTAATCATCTACCTCCGAGTTGCCACCTACAGACACACGATGCGGACACACACACACACACACACACACACACACACACACACACACACACACTTTAGTCACATGGGAACACACATGTCACCCTCAACACACACATACACAGGCTACATCACTCACAACCACAGTTGTACACGGTACCTACGTGGACCACACCGCCAGCAGCGGTGACTACATGTCCTTACTATCGTCATATTGCTCGCGGTTCTACTGTTCCAGTACTGTGTTCTTTCTGTCTTTCAGCCTCCTGGTTATGCGTGTCGGTGTGTGACACGTTCCATAGTTGGCGGTATCCTATTTATTTGTACCTCAAAGGTGTTTTGAATGTCGTCGACCTATCTATATATTTGCAGATGTCAGTGACCCCTTATATATCGACATATATCACACTATCGCCCTTTCTATCTGTATTATATATGTGTAGATATATATATATATATATATATATATATATGTGTGTGTGTAGATATATATATATATATATATATATATATATATATATATATATATATATATATATATATATATATATATATATATATATATATATATATATATATATATATATATATATATCTATACATATCTCGGACAGGGGTGGTGACAGGCATGCTACGCCTTTCATTGTGTGTTTGTCAGTGTATACTGTGTTTCCTGGACTCTGCACGTTTGTGTCTGTACCTGTCACATTACACACCTGCCATAGGTTAAGATTACCTCCCATCCCACTTTGCGAGGGACAGTCCCTCTTTGTGCAGTTGTGTCCTGTGAAATATTTGTGAACATAGCAAATGTCCTGCGACTTTGGGACAAACATATTCCCTATAGTTTATGTCATAGTTGCATAAAACAGTTATTCTGTATCTGACCCACCTACATGTTACAGGACACGGAGCACGTACCAGTGACCATTACTAGAATAAGCTTTTTATCTATGCAAAACACTGACGTTCTGGTTTTCGTACTGGCCGGGTGTATGTGTCGTCCTGCAGACATCTGGCGTATGTCCCACATTGGTCATTTGAACTGTGGCAACCCTACCGTATGTACATCTTGCCTAGCAATAGTGTTAGGTGATTGTATACATGAATGCCTGTTCCACTCCTGGCAGTGGTCGTTTTACCCTTCAGAGCAGGCGCTATTTGTTCAGGGGTGACTAATGCTGGTTTCACCTGTTCTGTACATCACTGACCGTGATCTGCGCAGTGATCGGTGATGCTTAGCCCTGTTTCGCACATATCCGTATAGTCGTATTTAAACATTGCTTACCAGCTGTGGGCAACGCTTATTCCCACTAACGTGTGCTACACATATTCTGATGACCTGCATCCGGAATGCATTACCCGTGCCGTCGGGATTACGTTACATCCCTTGCAGGATGTGGGACCGGGACCATGCACAACAGTCACTGCATGTACCACTTGGACATCTGGGGGTTGTACACGTATTATGTCATTTTGTATGTGCAGTACACTACAGCAGTTACTCCACACTACACTCACATGGATAATTCCGTTAGTTTACAAATTGATGAGTCCAGTTAATGGTATGTCCATGTGATGTTTACTGGCTGTACTCCAGCATTGGGTATGTATATCACAATTAGCTACAACCGATAATTTGCTACACCTTCATACGACTGTGAATGCAGCATGTCGGGGTGACGAATGCCTGTCATGAGTACATCCCCTGCCTTGACACAACATCCATGATTACATTTTGTGGAGCCCCTTAGTAACGCAGCGGGGAATCCGTGATGAGTGTGTGCCTTTGCTCCAGTAAGCGACAGTTGCTTACTTGATGTTGTGGTGACGGGAGTCACTGTTTGCCCTGTTTGGTGTTTTGCCTCTGACAATCGGGCGTGTACCTGCCGATGTACCTGAGAACCTATACACACAGCACCGACAGATGCTGATAGGTGCATCTACTGTTCAGGTGTTGACATTTCTGTGTTCCAATGGCTGTTGCTTGTACAATTTTTGAGGGCTGCCTATGTAGGATTCCACAGTGGGCCACCTATACATCACAATTTACAGGTAGTCGTGTTTGTGTGCCATCCATGTTACTGTGTGTGCAGGTGGGGAGGGGTGTCAGTCCGTGGGAGCCTACACTGTCAAGGTATATGCTATATGTTCCCTCTTTGCCAAGGCATAGGCATATTGGGCATACCTCCGTCTGCCTACTGGGGCTGGCACACTGTGTCCGTGGTCTGGATCCCTCTGTGCCTGTGTTGGCCTTGGCAATTGCGGTGGGCTGTGAGGCCCTCCCCCATTTTGACCCTGCTGCAGCTGTTTCCGCAGGATCATATTATGTAGCATGGCACATACTATGAAGATGTGGGCACATGTGTCTGGAGAGTACTGCAAGGCTCCACCAGATGTGTCCAAGCACTGGAACCATGATTTCAGCATCCCGAACACATGCTCTATGATGATTCTGGTTTGTGCGTGTGCCTCATTATAGTGTTCTTGCATTGGTGTGTGTGTATTTCTGATGGGGGTCATCATCCATGGCTCCAGTGCATAGCCAGCATCCCCCACAAGGTGGCCTTGTGGGATGTCCCCCCTGACAAATACCTGATACAGCTGTGAGGCATGCCAGATATGGGAGTCGTGGTAGCTTCCAGGGCTGCCAGCACACACATCCATGATAATGCCCTGGGCATTGCACACGACCTGGCAGTTGATGGAGTGGAATCCCTTGCAGTTTATGTAGTGCCTACCATACTCACCGGGTGGTGACTTGATTTGTATGTGCGTGCAGTCTATCACACCCAGTACCTCCGGGTAGTTTGCCACACGGTGGAAGTGACGCATATTGCTGGCCAACTCCTCCTGAGTTCGGGGGAAGCATATATGCTCATTGGCATGTGGTAACATGGCATCCAGGAACTGGTGTAGTACCCTGGATGCCGATGCCTGTGAGATCCCCATTATATCTCCAGTTGGCCTTTGAAAGGTACCTGTGGCTAGTATTCGCAAGCTTACACATACCTTCGTGTCCACTGGGATGGGTTCCCCTCTGTTGTTTCTGGTTCTCAGGCGTGGCCAGCACAGCTCTACTATTTGCTGTAAGATGTCCCTGTCCACCCTGTAATGCTCTACTATCTCCAGATCATGTAGCCCCTGGTAGGTTACCCTTGGTCTGAACACTCTTCTCCTCCTCCGAGGCCTACGGTGGTTGTCAGCATCATCCTCCACAACACCGTCGGTCTGTAACACATGTTGATGAATCACAGCTATGGCAGCTCCCAACATGTACATTTTAAAAGTTCCCCGTCTGTTTACACCTATGGTGCGGTGTTTGGGAATACACAGGTGTTTGTTGGGTGCTTTCACACTTTATACTGTTTTGCTGTGAACACTGATGATGTCATAGGGTGTGTATGTACGATCGTGGCTACAGGGTATCTTCTGTGTTTTATTAACGGAACCACTATTGCGCTGCCTGTGGTGTTGCATTACATTTGGATGCCGTGAATTACCTCCTGCCCTTCCATTTACATTTGTGCACGTTACACCTACCATTTGCTGGCATGCATCCAGCTGCCTGCTTTCATTTGTACTTTCCTAGACCTGGCTTATCTTGCATAATGTGTGCTATTGCCGGTCTACTGTGGGTTTGCTTTGCTCTGCTATGACAGTTCTCCTATCTTTGCATTCCAAGTCCTCCCCTCCTTTCTTTGCAATCCTATGCCTCCCCTATCCTGTTTTGCAGGTTTCTGCATGCAGGCTTGTCTACTGCCCTCGATTGGCTGCCGTGAGTTGATTGGTGTTAATTGCTCATTAGTACGCCAATTACCCTGCTTCGGCATTTCCTTCTTTTCTTCCCCTGACCTTCCTGTTTGTGCTATTGTTCACGGCGCGTGCATCTGCTTACTGGGTTTCAGGCACGATTTCATCCCCGTACACATGCGCTTTCGGGCACTATGTGTGCTCTCAGCTAAATGGTTCTATACCTTCCTCCCCACCCCTGTCCTGCAGCTTTGCTTAGCAACGGCCAGGCCAGATTTGCATTGCTCCAATGTGCTTACTGATACGGTGGCACACCCCTCTGCTGATGTCATGTATCACCTCTGATACACTCCTCGGTGTTATAGCGCTGTGCCGTCAGGTACATCCTTAATCCAGCGGGACATTTGCGATTCAGTATTACCTGCCTCATTTGCATGGCATTGACTACTAATTCATAGTTACAGCATCGAACACTGTCGTGGGCCCTTGGCAACCCTTGCACCTTGCTTGTGGTGTGCCATGCCTACCATTGCATATTATGGTGCAATCCTGATTTGTCTTTCATTGCGATTTTATGACATTTGTATATATTTCCTTTGTATTCCTGTTTGCGCATACATGCCCTGCGGTTGTACTGTGCGTTACTGTGGACATGACATTAAATGTTGTTTTTTAGGTGTTGTACATCTTTTCTTGTGCCATTGGCTGTGTATTTCGTCATTGGCATATGTTAACTTTGTAATACATGAGTCTGGTCCGCTTCCATAACTCCAATGTTCTGTTTGGGAAAATGTAAACCATGTTTTTTGGTTTACATTTCCATGGGCTTGCGCTACGCCTGCACCACTTTGTGAATTGCTGTATGCCTTCATTAGCATGGTGCGACACTGCGCATGGGGTGATTTGCATACCTATGCCGAGGGCTGCATAGATCTGGAGTATGCCTGTAGTGCACGTGGAGTTGGTTCGTACCTGAATCGCTCGGCGGACATATTTGGCGTTGTCCAGCATACGCTACGCCTGCGCCTGGCGCAGGCTTCATGAATTCAGGGGTATGTTTTATACCCAGTCAGTGAGTAAATGGCTGCTGCTTTGGATAATGGTACTTGAATAGTAGAATACATGGATCATGATTCATCTAGGGTATAATTGGGAGATGAGGTTCAAAAGTGTTTTGTTTGCCAGACACAATGTAAGAGTTTTGCTGGAATTGTGAGGGTAGTGGATGTTGGTAGGATTGTTATTTTTGTAGAAGTAAGAAAAA
Organism: Protopterus annectens; assembly: GCF_019279795.1. Taxonomy (NCBI): domain Eukaryota; kingdom Metazoa; phylum Chordata; order Ceratodontiformes; family Protopteridae; genus Protopterus; species Protopterus annectens. The sequence goes on along the minus strand of NC_056731.1, from coordinate 1,560,244,589 downwards.
ATAAATAAATGGAAATTACAATGTTTAGGAAGTTCTCCAGGAATAAGAGGGAGTAAAAGTAAGAAAAGATAAACAGAAATTTGAATACATAGGAAACATATTAGGGACACATGGAACTAAGCTGAAAGATTAAAACGCAGTTTGCAGGATGACTACTTTAAGTTTAGTTTCTAGTAACAAGGAGAAACTGGTGTGTACTACTTTATGGTAATGAGTAGGGACAGATTTTGTTGTTAGTTATGTATGACAAGTATGATGTGTTTGCACAGTTATATCTGCTGGAATGGTATGTGAATTTGTCATAAAATAAGAATAATGGAATATGATTCTTATGTGATCGACAGTAGTAACCAATGTTTTAAAAGTGTAACATTTCTAAAAAAAATTGAAATTTGAAACTGCAAAAATCACTTTAAATCTGAAGCTGGACATCCCAATGTGAGGATTATGCCTTTACATACTGCCCTATAAAAACACACACACACACACACACACACACACACACACACACACACACACACACGCACACACGCACACACGCACACACGCACACATGCACACACACACACACACACACACGGTAATTTCTGGTTATGGCATAATGGTGACCTATATCTTTAAGAACTAGAGCACCCTTTTGTTTTAAAGTTTTAATTTTTATTATTATGTGAAGAAAGTGATTAACATAATTACATCAGCTTACTTCAAAGGAACAGGCCTTATTTTTTCAGCTCTCTGTGAGTAAGTATATGGATGCTATATTTGCAAACCATTTATTATTCTAATAGGTTTACTGATATAGCTTGCCTCAGGGTGGCAATCAGTATATATCCAGAGGAAAGTAAACATTACAGTAATCAGTTAATAAGTGACCTTTCCTTGGTAAACTGCTAGTTTCGTCATAGTGGGATTTAGGTTGCAAAGGGCATTTACAAATTCTTTATAAACCCCAGAAAACTATAGCTTTTGCCTTTCATTTATAAGTGAAAGCAGTGCAAATAATTTTCCAGTACAGCATTCTTAATACTATTGATTAAATCCAAAGACCATTCTGTTTGATTCAGAAGAACATTTTGTATTGGATATGTACATTTATACCACAGAGTTCCTGTACATCTGCACAAGTTTTGTTTAATAAGTGAAACTTATGTTTCAGTGTAGAACTTAAATCGTTATTTCAAAAAATATTAAGTTCTAATTGTAGAATGGCAGATCACACAAGTGGTTACCTTTTGTGAATACAGCCCTTTAGCAACCATTGCTGAGTATTTTTCTTCAGAATTTCTACCGATTAATAAAAGAGCTGAAACACACTTAAAATGTTAATTTGCTGTAGTTTAATGCTAATTTTCTTCTTCTGCTGCTACTGCCCTCCATGTACGATGAGTTATCCAGTCTTCAGCCTCCCATGGCTAACATCTAGGAACTACTATGAAAAGGGAGATGTCATTCTTGGAGGAATCTTTTCACTTCGTACAGGACAGGTTTCAACAGATATTACCTTTCAGAGACCGCCAGCTGTTCAAAGCTGTGATACGTAAGGCTGTTACTAGTTAAGTAACATGATGATTATGTTATAAAACACTGTTCTGAAATTCTGTTTACTGATTCACATACTGCCTTCCATTTTCCTGTCTTTTCCCATCTGTTTACAATATTTGTTTGTTTTTCTCTGTGCCTATTTATTTCCAGTTCTACAGCATTTATTTATTCATGCACTGGCCTGCCCACTCTATGTTCATCATCTCACCTGTATTACCCTGTCATAGCACAACTCTGTCTATATTACTTGAGCTGTCTCCTGCCGAAAAGGTTGAAATGTCACTGAAAAGCAGAAGCATCAGAACCATTTTCTAGGAATTTCTGTACCATGCAGGTGTGGTGCCAGTCTTTTTTCACTCATCTTTTACAATATGCCACACTGTATGTGTCTTATTCACCATATTTGTTTTTCATGTTGCTTTACTTCCCTTTTCAGTATTTCCATTTCTGAACAAATACGTTTAAGTAGTTTCCTGTCTTTTTTTTCTTTTAATTTCTCCCTTTCACTATGTGTCTTCTTTTTATTTCATCCTTTCTTTTATTTTTTCTTATTTTCTTTATTTTGAAATAATTAAATGTTAAATTTGCAGTCAAAAGAATATAAGGCAGGAATAGTGTGTGTGTGTGTGTGTGTGTGTGTGTGTGTGTGTGTGTGTGTGTGTGTGTGTATGTGTGTGTGTGTGTAAGAGAGAGAGTACATTTATAGCAGGTGATTGCTGTGGTATCTATTTATTACTATAAGAAACCACTGTCAATATATAGACTCTTAGTCATCAAACATGGTTCATGACCCTTTACAGAACATATGAACAATATCTGTACCAATGGGTTAACACTTCCATAATTTGCATTGTGTATTATTTATGTTACTTATATCAGTAGTTAGCTGCTGTTTATTTCATCACACCTACCACTTAGCTCTTGTCTCTGATTTTGTCTAACGAAAATGCACAATTACAATCCAATAAAAATAAAAATTAATTTCTTAGGATCATAGTTTCACGGGTAAGTACTAGGCTAACAGCCCTTTATGAGCTATTTAAAGATTAGTAAATTTCCATTTTGGTGCTTGAATTAACCTATCCCATTTGGTGTTATATTGGAGTTACCCATCTCCTGATGGATAATTATGCATATTATCCTTAATGAGAATAAGAATAAGTGATTCCACGGTGGTACAGTGGTAGCGTTGTTACCTGACAGCAAGAGGTTCTCCCGTTCGATTCTTGGCTTGGCTTGGGAGTGCCTTCTGTATGGAGTCTGCATGTCCTCCCCACGATTGGGTAGCATTCAAAAGACATGTGTGCGTAAATGGGCATGCCTTCATTGAAGGTTGGGCATCAAGCTGGCACCTCGGCGTTGCGTAAAAATCTACTGCCAATCATTAGTGGAATGGAGTACCGCTGTGGTGACCCCTTACCGGGAAAAAGCCAAAAGACAAACATCCTTAATGAGAATAAGTGGGATCATACCACAGATAATTTCAGGGACCCCACCCTTACATGTGATAAAATATTTAGGAGCTACCTCTGTTCATTAGTAGCACAGGGGGCAGTCCCAGGGTAAATTTTCTGTTTCCCATCCATAGATCTAAGTCCAGCTTGACAAAGCCTCTCATTGGTCCTATTTAAGTGCAATTTGGACGATTGGATGGGTAACTGGAAAGTGACCCCGAAGGGGGGGGTCTACCGGTGTTCCTCTTAGACAGGAGCAATAGGTGCTGATTTTAGTGTCTGCTTGATCCAGACACCCTTAGGAACATGGGTTGAACTTGGCGTGGCTTGTAAAGGCCCTGAGATGTTAGCCTAGTAATCTTCTATGATCCTATGGACAGGGATGAGCGTTATTTTAAGTGAAAGGGGAGTTTGTTCCAGAACAGCAATATCTTCTGCATGACATGTCTGACTGTGCAGACTGTTCTGTTGATATTGCAAAAAAGGTTAAGATCCATAGACTGAGTATTTCTGATGCCATTTATCTTGCCGATGTGCAGTAAATCCATCAGTATTAGGTTGGAGGGTTGAGTCTCCTTCATAAAGTTTCTGTTTTGAGTGCACATCTGTTGGAAATAGATCAGATTTATCCCAGACCAGTGGTTTATGAAGCTGTTTCATTAAATCTGGTTGTAGGAAAAAAACATAATGTATTTTTATAGCTAGTAATTTTACATTCTAGTGTTTGCCCACTTAGACGTCACAACACCCCTTCCATTTTTCTTTTTAAAGTAAAACATTTGCTTGCAACAAAGTGCATTTATTCACATTAAAGTTTATAGACTGTAAACATTTCTTACTTGCATTTCTACTGAAATACATCATACTTGCATTTCTTTTAACCATGACAATGTTTAAAGATTTCTTGTTCATTAGAATTACAAATCAGTGTGTTTTGTTTTAACAGTACCTTCAATGCAATGTTTACAATTTTAATTTCTTTGTTAAAATAACACAGGTCTATAACCACTTTCTGAGTTTTTTTGGTCATACCACAATGCATAACTCTTCAAAACCATTGGCACACATATTATGTGCACTTGCAATGCCAGTTCCACATTTCTAAACAATTAAAAAATCACAGCTTGGCATAGTTGCCCCAGTTTGACATTAACCTGAAACAGAAAATAGTTATTACAGTACACACAAACAATCTCTGAGGCATGCCAGTTTATTGACTCTCCTCTTGGATCTTCCAGCAATATGTATACATTTATCTCTATGGCCAAACACAGCTTAGTTATTGCTTGCTAAAGTTTCACTTGCATTACTGGTGCTATGGGGGCAATTGTTTTAATCTGGAAAGTCATTGCATAATGTTTTCAGAAAGTAAAAGTGATTTGTTAAGTAATCTGCCGTTTACTGTTATTGTAGTATCTCTGATGTTTTTATAGAGTAAGATTCTGAATGAACAAAAATGTATGTTTGTTTCAATGTTTCATGAAAATGAATGTTCTCTGGGAGGCCTTACAAAACCTGCACTCCTTTTCACTTGCCTTTCTGCTCACAGACTCTCTGACATGTTAGGCTGGCATAATCTTGTTTTCACACACTGACACCATCTTATCTTCAAACTCATTGCTTGAACATTAAGATGACTGGAAATACTCTTAATGTAGGGTGCATGGAACATGTCTTTCCACTAAATATATTGATGACCTACTATTTCCATGGAATAAATTGGATTTTTGCTATTCTTTGGTTTTGGGTTTATTGGTCTTACAAATTTTGACTATACTATTAAATTGTACCCAGCAAAACCTTTTGAAACTGTTGTAACTAAAAAGGATCATTATCCTTCTTTATTGATTATGTTATCCTAAACATGTTAAAGATCTTATCAAGGAATACTTTTGCAACGTGGTAATATAGATGTGGTACTAGCTAAATAGGAGCGTTTTATATATATTCATCAGTTAATGCAGCTCATCTTTGCTTCACACAGCCCCATAAATTCTAAGATTATGTTAATCTGTGCTTCTGTGTAGTCCTGATGTATAAATTCAAACATTCCTGAGTTTTGATATAACAGGCAGACTTTAAGTCTTTTCAATCATTCATCTGTACAGGGGAACATTTTTTTCTGACCATTGTTCTTCTTCTTGTTCTGACATCAACTATGTTTGCTTTATGTGCTCTGTCTAGGCATGTCTTCTAAGAATTTGTTTTTTATCCTTTGTTGACCAGATTAGTCTCACTCGGCTAAAGACATATTTTCAGGGGAGACTGGAGGTAATATTTACACTATTATGGGAAATTTGTCAGGGAACTAGAAACTTCCACTACTATTTTCTGTAGGTGCTGTGGGATCTTTTGTATCCACCTGAGCTGCCACCATCTTAAGCAGATGGGGACTTATACATGCATTTCTTGTAGCATTTACCTACAGTTATGCAATATTTCTATACTATGTGTTTTAAATCTATTTTTGATAAATCAAAACAAAAGATATATATAAAAATACTTATTATAGAAATCTGACCTTCTCACTGTCACCTGGTCTATCCACATAGACACTTGGTAAAGTCTACAATTATGTAGGTCATTATAACTGTGGTGGCACTGTGGGCTAGAGTGGATGATCCCTGTCAGGGATGACAGGAACTCACCCAGCTTTTGCCAGATGTCAATATTTTGCCAGTTTGACCTACATACACATGACTATCTTATCCAGGTATGAATCACCAAAAATGTAGAGCATAATTTTGGTCTTTGTGTGAGACCGGCACCTTCACAGGTGCTGCTATCTTTTGAAGTGCCAGTAATATAATGAATAATGTAACTGCAGGGCTGGTGTTCACAGTTTTGGAAACATATCCACTGGGCTGTGGCATCACCATAACCAAATCCAGCAACCATGTGGAAGCATCAGATGTGGAACTGCTATTACTGGCGAGTTTGGTTTTACCAAATTGCTTCGTCACATCTTTTTTTAAGGAATGTTTTCACATTTCCTTTCCATACTAAATAAAATTCTGTTATGAAATCATTACTTTTGATGTTGTTTGTATCTGTTTCTGCCTCTGTACTGTAATGTTATCTTGTTTTGTGAACAATAAACCCGAATGTCATACATTAATCATTTTAAGTGCACACTTTGAAGTACTGCACCAGTAGAAATAATTTTTTTCATATTTTTTTCTTTTCTATGCAAATAAATCTTCCTGTGTGTATCATTATGAACTTATATTGACTACTGAGTGCTGTGAGGTGATGAGGTGTGGCAGAGTATGCAGGATGGGCATAGATTATTTTCCATGATTATACAGACTCAACTATATCTGACTCCATTTTAATTTTCCTAATCATAGGGACATTAGAGAATTGCTAGGGTTGTTCATGCATTCATGCGGACAGCTGAGATCTGCTGTAGTTTCATCTTTTGCCTACAGTACTCTCAAGACTTCTTGAGGCCTGGTTACATAGATTTGTTGACTTATGCGCTCACATATTACTGTGATTCATAGAGATAAGCATAACTAAGCCTAATTTGCTTAGAACATGCATAAATGACACTGAATTTACATGGATAACTTTAAGACTGCTATGTTAACCTGCAATCACACGAGACAGGTGACAATTTGTTTTGGAAACCACAAACTTACACAAGCAAAATGAATAGTAAAAATGTTAGAAATTATTAGTAGGCAATTCATATTGATATTAGATAACAGGGTTTACTAGGAGAAATTGTACCTTTTGTTGATCTGACAGTCATATGCAGGTGATTAATATGAATACTGATAAAATTAGGGTAATTTATGAATGCAAATTCCTGACAGCAGCACTGGAAATGTATATGGAAGTAGACATAAAAGATACTTTGAAAATTCATTTTGGTGACACTTAGCGTACTACACAGGAGAGAAGTGCAGACTTTGAAGTGACTGTAGTCTGATGATCTGGGTTTTCATGAATGTACTGTTGTGTCAAAATACATGCTGCTTCACTGGTGGATTTCTGAGTGTCACTCGTGAATGAAAATTGACAGAAGAAAAGTGTTAGGGGAAGGATACAAGTCTGTTGCCAAAGCGTTTGCAATGCTAGTATGAATGTGTTGAAGATGCCACACATATTACTACAACACAACTTTAACTTGCTGGTTTGGGACTCTGCATGTGTATAGCATGAATTGTTCAAAGTTACAGGTGCTTCTAATTGGTCTTTAATTTTATGATCTGCATTATTCTGAGGTCAGGTCTGAGTTCCTGATAACTTTTAACAAAGGCTGTGTGTTTGTTCCTGCTTGGAACATTACAAAAAGTTCTTTGATGTTGTGATACTCCATATGTAAGTCAGTGAATTTCATTTTTGCATTCTTTTTTTTTTTCATTATTTGTAAAGAACATGAATTGGTTTAGGTAATGCTGATGTATTTCCATTGTTCTGACTTTTTTTTAATCTTAGTTCTACTGTTAGCATTGTTTACATCTGGTTTAGTTCAGTCTTGGTGTGGGAGTCATCTTGAAGCAGTAGTGGTATGTGTAGGGAGAGTACATTGATTGCTGCTATGTTTGGGTACCCTAGCATTAATTGATGAAACCTATACATCTTTTTTATTGGTCATTGCTTTAAATTGTTGCTTTATATTGAGATCTGACTGTACTACAGCCATAGTTGTAGTTGGATAGTGGTTCCTATGCCCAAGTGAAGGTTCTCCCTTAGTCAACAGTGTAAAAAACACTTCCTTCTTCCTCTTTGTGATGACTGGTTGTAGTTGTTCTTCTTCTTTCGGCTTTTCCCAGTTAGGGGTCGCCACAGTGGAACTCCGGTCCGCTAATAATTGGCAGTAGATTTTTACAGTGCTGAGGTGCCAGCCCAATGCCCAACCTTCAATGAAGGCACACCCATTCACGCATGTCTTTCGAACACCACTCGACCGCGGGGAGGACATGTAGACTCCACACAGAAGGCGCTCCAGCCAAAAATCCAACGGGTGAACCTCTTGCTGTGAGGCGGCAATGCTACCGCTGCACCACTGTGGCTTCCCTCTTTGCCATAATCATGGATGTGTCCTCAGGGATATAGTTTCTAGAAACAAAGAGGTAATTATTCCATCCTACAGGACAGAGCCACAGCTAGATCAATTGATGCCTTGTGGAATCCATAACCCCCCCCACACACACATACACACACACACACACACACACACACACACACACACACACACAAAACCTAAATTAAACAGAGTTCCAAAAGTTTTCTCCTTTAAAGCTGAGGATCAAAAACAAAATGCCTTCTTGAAACCGAGCTTATGATAACTCCTTGCTGCAGGTACTAGCATGCACACACTCGCACTGAAGACCCATAAATTCACACACACTCCCACTACAAGACATTTAAGCTTAAATGGCTACTAGTACTGTTTTCATGTCTGATGGGCTAATGAGCTATAGTGTGGATAATGGCCCCAAATAGCCTGTGTCTGTGCCTTCACCCCCCACCCCACCTACAGTACTGCTACAAGGATTTGATGAGACCATGTCATGAATACTGCATTCAGTTCAGGAACCTATATTAGTAAAAGGTCATCAGTTTTCTAGAAGGAAACTTATAGAGAAATGTTGCCATAAATTTCTGAGGAATATAAGGGAAATTATATAAGCAGAGGTTACAGAACAAGCACTCCTCTCACTTGAGACATGAAAAACAATAGTTAACAATTCAAGGATATTGAAAGGAAAACTGCCTGACAGAATGGACAGAAGGGGATGAAGAGGATACAAGAAAGCAGATTGGATGGACCACCTAACATCTGTATTTCTGAAAGTCCTGTTTTCACAGAGACTGTTGCAGACTCATGGAATACACTAATGGAATGGATGGTGTACGTTGAATCCATACTGACATTCAAGAAGGCACTGGACAGGTGGGTGAACAGTAACAGGAAAGATGCACCTAAAGGCCAAGCCTAACTAAACATATCTTCTTATTTAATAAAGCACAAAGAATACAGAAGATTGTGTTTGTGCAGCTTCATGTAAAGACCAAAACTGCACACTAGCTGAAGAAAGAGATACTGTTGTTGTGGCAGATTTTATGACAGGAGTTCTGTTCATATTTCTGAGATAAAGTATCTTTGGCATTTTCAAGTTAATTCCTAATGACAGTGTAAATAATAATAGGCATTTACATGGTTAAAAACACTCTCTGATATGCAGCGTGTCTTCATTTAGAAGACAGAGAAAGTTCCAGAGAAAATGCATGCCAGAAGATACAAGGCTTTTCAGAAAGTGTGTGTATGTGTGTGTGTGTGTGTGTGTGTGTGTGTGTGTGTGTGTGTGTGTGTGTGTGTGTGTGTGTGTGTGTGTGTGTGTGAGTGCCTGTGTGTGTGTGTGTGTGTGTGTGTGTGTGTGTGTGTGTGTGTGTGTGTGTGTGTGTGTGTGTGTGTGCGCGTGCGCGCGCGCGTGTGTGTGTGTATTTAAGATACTGTTTGTTCACCCCTATGTTACACACTTCTGAAGTACTGTGTTTGTTGTGCATTCCTTTTCTTTGTTCATAGGTTCATAGGTTGGTACTAGGCTATTGGCCTTAGGGCCTATGCAAGCCTAGCCATAACAATTTCCTGGATATTTCTTCCCACAATATTTACTTCTCTGGACCCCTGTCAACAGGGCGATTGACATGATCCCCGGGGTGAATTTCCTATCTCCTATCCAATCATCAAGGTTCCTTTTGAAGAGGGCCAATGAGGCACTCTGCTTGACATATATGGCAGTCTATTCCAGAGTATGGGGAGTCTCTGGGTCAGGAACCTATCCCTCCAGCACGTTTTGTTCATTGTGATGACAAGGTTTAGATCCCTGGAGCGTGTGGCTCTGAGGGATTGGGATTTCTTTAAGTGGAGCATGTCCAACAGCTCAGGGTTTGACATGGCCTTGTATGTTAAGCAGAGATTGCCTCTGAGTAGATGATATGCTACAGAGTATAGCTGGAGTTTTTTTAGACGGTCAGCATATGGCATCTGCTTTAGGCCTGTGATTCTTTTAGTGAGGTATTTCTGTGGCCTTTCCAGCTGTTGCAGATGTCTTGTGAGGTACATACCAAACGGGGCATTATACTCTATAATGGGTCTAATGAGGGATGAGTACAGTGGGACAATGACCTCCTTTTTCCTGGATGAAAAGCCCTTAGTGATGAGGTGTGCCACATAGAAGGATTTCCTGACTGTTGTGGTGATGTGGTTATCGAAAGTGAGACCACTGTCCACCTGTGTCCCTAAGTTTCTCATCACACTTTTGATGTTTAGTGTCCTGCCACCTATGTGGTAATTCATGGGTACATGTTTTTTTCCAAAGGGGATAACTATACATTTCTTGGCATTAAGCTTGAGCCCATGGCTCTGGCACCAGGCATCTGTTTCTGTAAGGCCATTTTGTAGAATATCCACATCATTTGGGGATTCAATAATGGCTCCCAGTTTGCAGTCATCTGTGAACTTTGTTAGCCAGAGTCCCTTAGTGTTGGCCTGTACTTCAGAAAAGTAGATGCCAAACAAGAGTGGTCCCAGGACTGAACTCTGAGGTACTCCACTTGTCACTTGTCTGGAGCTGGATTTGGAGTCGGCTACTTTTACAGTCTGGGTTCTGTCAGTAAGCCAGTTGGCAACCCATCGAGTGATGTAGGGATTTATGCCCAGCTTAGCAAGTTTATCTATGATTCCAGAGTGGGGGATGGTGTCGAAGGCCTTGGCGAGATCCAGATAGGCTGTATGGACCACCTTACCCTTGTCCACAGCTCTGGAGACTGATTCGGAGAAGTCAATCAGATTCAGGAGACAAGATCGCCCCTTCACAAACCCAAACTTGGTGGGGTCAGTGTTTGAAGATTGCTAATGTCTTTGTTTATAAGTTCCATGATAATGTGTTCCATGCCCTTGCAGATCAGGCTTGTCAGACTGATGGGACGGTAGTTCCCAGGATCCAAGGTCGATCCTCCCTTGTGGAGTGGGATAACTGTAGCTGTGCGCCACTCATTGGGCATGAAGCCTGAGGTGAGGCTATGATTAAACATGACACTTAGGTGAGATGCCAATTCATTTTGTAGTTCATGTAGTACACAGCCTGGGCTGTCATCTGGTCCCATGGATTCTGTATTCTTAGCTTTGGAGAGTGCTGTTTCTACCTGTGTGGCCATGATTATTGGAATTTGGCAATTTTTTGGTATTGAGATGGGCCCTTTAGGGGGTGAGAGGGTGGTGAAGTTGGCACTAAATCGATCTGCCAGGATATTGGCAGTATCCTTGGGATCAGTATATTTAATGCCATTCTGTTGTAGCTCAGAGCAGATCTGAGCATTGCCATTTAGATTCTTGACATAACTATAGAATGCCTTGTGGTTGTCTTTGGAATCTTTGGCAATTTTTATTTTCGTAACTAGCTTTTGAGGATTTTATGAGGGATCTCAGCTTCTTACTGAGGCTGGTGAGAGAGTTTTTTGTATCCTGGGACTTTCCTCTTTTCTGCAACAGATTCTTCCTTCTGTTGTATAGTTTGTTTATAGCAGGGGACCACCAGATTGGCTTCCTTTTTTTGGAGAAGAGCATCTTGGTTCTATTTGGGATGGCACAATTCATGCACGAGTGGATGTGCTCGTAGAGTGCCTTAGTGTAGGATTCTGCAGTCGAGCTTCCAGATCCCATCTGTGTGGGCGTTGTGACGTTTGTCACTTCTGACTTCAGTAGCAAGAAGTTGGCTTTGGAGAAGTTTTTTAAGGAGGTTTCCTTACTGGGAGGTGGGGATAGTATGTGGATGTCAAAGGTGATTCGCTTATGGTCAGACCTGACCAATGAGGGGGTGACCACTGGTGTGGAGCATCTATCGCCCATGTTGGTAATGACCAGGTCTAGGATACTGGAGCCCCTGGTGGGACAATGGATTAGTTGATCCAGGGCATTGAAATGTATGAATTCCAAGAACCGTTGGGAAAAGGTGTTGGTACCTGAGTAGTTTTCCCAATTAATAGCAGGGTAGTTGAAATCACTTAGTATTAGGGTGTTTGGTTGTATCTTAATATTTTCCAGTATGTTTAGAAAAGTGTAGTGAGAATTTTGGGGCATAGTGGGGGATCTGTAACAAGCTACAATTTGGATTGCAGTCTTACCGAGTGTTAGTTGCACCTGGAGAATTTCAGATGCATTGTGTTGGGCAACTAGCCTGGAGGTGTGAATATCCTTGGTGAATATGGACACTCCTCCACCTTTAGTGTTTCGGTCTTGGTTTTGTGGCCAAAAAGTGTGGTAAGAATTGTAGCCTGGTATTGCAGGGGTGCTCTCTGGAGCCTTGAACCAGGTCTTAGTTACTGCACATATATCGATGTTCTCCATTTTTAGGAGTGCCTCGATAGAGTGCATTTTGAGGTTTAGCCTTATAGCATTGAGTAGCATTACCTTCAGCCTTTGCATGCTTGTATCTGTTGCGGTGGTGGTTTTATCCTTTGAACCTTGCCTAAAAAAGGCACTATAGGGGTGGCAAGAGCTTTAACCAGTAACCTGAATCCCAGGGGTAACAGGTGCAGACCATCTCTGGCAAAGCATGGTGGTTTGTTGATCATGTCTTCCCAGGCAGACAGATACTGGATCCCCTTTGAATGACACCAGAAGCTTAGCCAATTGTTGAAGTCAATCATTTTGTCCTTATACTGTGGTATCATTCTGAGTGAAGGCAGGATGCTGCTCAGGGCTAGGGTCATACCTGCCTGGATCACATGATCCAAGAGCTCTTCCATGTCTCTTTTCATGTAGTCCAGGGAAGTATGTCTCAAGTCATTCACTCCAGCATGGACAATGACAGAGTGGTATTTGTACTTGTTGATGAGTGACTTGAGTGCATGCGTTATGTGGCGGATCCTGGCACCTGACAGGCAGCTGACTGTAATTTTCTCCTTGTTCAGCCTGGTGTGTGGGACATCATTGTGCCTGAGTATAGAGTCACCTATGACTAAAGTGTCGGGTACATTGTCTTGCCTTAGGGGCTGTTGTTGGGTGGCATACTGGTGTTGTGAGCTATGTGTCACTTTGGTTGTGACTGGTGTTTGTTTGTGTTTCGGCTTCAGAGGTCCTTGTTGCTTGGGCAGGTTAATGTTAAGGGCCTCTGCATATGTGGGTTTAGTGTTGCTATGTGTGGGGGTTGATGGTGTGGATTTTGAAGGGCTATGAGTTGCTTGAGGTGTAATGCAGGTGTTAATCTTCTCCTCTTGACTGTCTAGCATAATCTTGGCCGGAGAGAGCTTTACTTCAAGTTTGGCTATGTAAGTGCATCTCTCACAGATTGTAGTGTTAGGTGGTAGGAGGAGAGGATTGTCTGTGTACATGAGGCAGTTGTCGCATTGCCCCAGTATGCCCAGATTCACCAGGTAGACAGGAGAAATCACCGGAAGCTGACCCTTGGACATGCCTGTTTAGGTGCTTTTTTGTAAAGTTTAAGAGCTGTTTTCCCTTACCTTTGCAAGGTACTTTGCAATTATAGGCAGTTTAGTGCCTATGTTTTATCCAATACTGGGCAAACAACAATACTTTGTATTCATTTGTTTTTTAAAATAATTCTGAAACAGCCTGTTGCTGTTATGGTGCTAACTCATTTGTTCAGCTGCATTGTACACTCAGTTTTTGCCTGATATGTTGCACTATTTCACTGCCACTACTGCACGCTAATTAGCCTTATCCATTTTCTGTCCTCCCCTTTAAGTCTATGGGTCATTATTTGGCATATGGTCAAGTAGTCCACTGAGGAGCATAACCCAGTTTCCAAATTGCCACAGAGCACACTCTGATTAAGTGACTTGCTCACAGTCACACAACAAAGCTGCCACACTAGAACAGTTATGTGGGTTTCAAATGACCATGGTAGGACACAAACCTATAAATTTCATGTGCTGAAGTTAGACACCTTATGCATTAGGCTACATATTTAACTCTGGCTAGTTTTTTATGTATCCATTTTTATATCATTTATCCATGGACATGTGCTCTGCAGCAGTATTTTACTAAAACATGTCACATTATTATATGTTGCATAACCTTCCTTTGAATTATTCCTCCACACGTTCGTGGTCTATGGCATTAGTTTGTGCAGCACTTCTGCCAGCTTCTTACCATTTTACACAATCATATATTTTCACATTAGGCTGAATAACTGTGGTTTCTGATTTGGCATAACCCATGATTTATATCAAGTTAGAGCATAATGAGACTGAGAATGTGTCTATATGCTGTCATAGCTCACACTCTGATGTAGATTTAACAGGATTTTGTAGGCTGGGTTAATCTGAAATATCCAAGGTATTAAGTTCCAAAAGACCTAAAGAGATATTTATTAACTTAACTGCGTGCAATGCCATTTTTGTTACTGAAGTATCAGTTTTTATTTCTGTAAAATGTATCTCAGTAACAACTTTCCATGATGACTTGTGTTACAAAACTTACTTGGGAAGACAAGCTTCCTTTTAAAGAATACTTATATAACTTTGTACTAGTAATATTTTAGTTTGAAATGCATAGAGATTATTTCCTGTTATTTTGCCATTAATAATCAATTTCTTTAAAGTAATGGAAGTACTTAGATAAACTTAATTTAAGAAAATTAGTCTTGGCATTTTAAACCAGAATATACTCTCACTATCATAGATTTCGCTTTGTGCAATACGAACGCTTGCAAGGAATGCTGCTTGCCATACAGGAGATTAATAAAAACTCAGATATTTTACCAAACATTACTTTGGGACTGGATATATATGACTCCTGTGCATCTGTAACAGGAGCAATACAAAGCACATTCAGGTTACTCTCTGGAAAAGAAGATGCTGTACCAAATTATCAGTGTCGATTATCCGCTCCACTTACTGCTGTCCTTGGTGATGCTGCATCAAGGAATTCAATCCCAATTGCCAGAATACTAGGACTTCAGCGATATCCTCAGGTAATGAATTTCAATTACTCATGCTAAGTTGTTTATCGTCAAATCAAAACCAAACTCAGTTACTCAAGTTCTATGTCTTAAAGGTGCTGGATGATGAAGCTATCCCTCCATCTAGTTTTATTTATTTACTGATGTAAGCCAAGATCTCTTATTCTAGTGTCAGCTGCACTATTTGACTTTTTGAGAAAAAAAGAAATCAAGCATAGTAGGATAAGTGAAGGCATGATAAACAGTGCATAAATCCCGCTCAGATGCCTACACAGCACTGAGTATAGGGACAAAGATTCTAGTGTCTCTTGTTAGCTATGGTGTTTGTGGCTACCAATATTTTTTGTTAGGAACAGCTGCAGTTTTTAATATATCTAGTAAGATACATTCCAAAGAGTACATTACATTCTTTTATGGTTCTGATAAGGGCAGAGTATAAAGGAACAATGACGTCTTTGGTTTGAGAAGAAATGCCTTTGGCAGCTAAGTGCTGCGATGCAGAAGAATTTCCTAGCCACAGTTACCATATAGTTATCAATGGATAGGTGCCCAGGTCTCTAATCAGTGACTGATTTGATAGCTGTTATTGATGCAATAGGTTGAAGCAATTTGCTGTTTAAATATTAAATAGTAAATATTGTGGGAAGAAATAACCAGGGAACTGTTATGGCTAGGCTTGTATAGGCCCTAGGGCCAATAGTCTAGTACCAACCTATGACCCTAAAGGGATGATAACTGCATTTCTTGGTGTTTAGTTTAGTCCTCTTTTTGGTGGGCCAAGTGTTGACTTATGCAAGTTCATTTTGATGGGTATAAGTATTTTGGGCTGTCTTGACAACTGCACCCACCCTGTAGTCATCAGCAAATTTGATTAGTAATAGATCCTTGCTATTAGTTTTGAGGAGAGAAGATTAATGCTAAAACGGAGGAGGCCCAACACAAATTCTTGATGGAAACTTGTGGTAACCTTCTCTCTGACGGGGGGGTCATAAACTCTAACAACATGTTCTGTCCCTGAGTCAGTTTGCCATCCATCTTACCACACAGAGATCAATGTTTCATGCCATAAACTTATGTGTGATTCCATCATGAGATATGGTACCAAATCCCTTGGCCAAATCAAGACAAGCAGCATAGTCAGTATACTCACAGTCCACTGCCTGTGTGACCTTTTCAAAGAAGCTTACACGATTTATCAGGTATGACCTACACTTTATAAAGTCAAAGGGCTATGGGTCAAGCCCAATTAGATTTTTGATAACACGATTTATAAGGCTGGTTGTGATGCAAGCCATGGCTTTACAGATAAGACTCATAAGGCTGATGAGTCTGTATCTTCACTTGCAGAACAGCATCACTACCACAGCGCACCAGGATTCTGGCAACAGCTTGTAGATAAGTGCAGGTTAAACAGGTTAAAGAGAGATCAGTGAGTACATGTTTGATGCTGTTTATTAGGTAACATGGTATATTGTCAGCACCCATGGAGGAAGTGTTTTTGGTCTTGGAGAATACCTTAAGGACATGGCCCTTGGTGATAGTTGAGGGAATGAATCATTGATAAATGAAGATGGAATGGCTGAAGAGAGAATCTAGCCACAAATTTGTTTGGTAGTATGTTAGAATTGCCTTTCTGGTCTGAGTTAGAGGCATCATTATGGAAAAGTTTAAAGCAGCATTGTGAACTGTTTCTTAATTGTCTAACATAAGCAAAGAAGGACTTGCAGTTGCTGTCCTGAGTTTGTGGGATTATTTGTTAGTCTTTATGGTCGCATACAGTTTTACATAGTATCTTCAAATAGAGGTATTCTGAGTAGTTTCTTCTTTCTATTTTATTTATACTAACTGACCAGAAGGGTAGTTAATTTTGGAATGCATTGCTATATTTGGTTCCAGTAGGGACTGCCAGGTCAGTGCATTTGTCTAAGTGGGCACAAAGATTCTTAATGTAGGTGGCCACATATCTTTATTCAACTGTAGAGTTTTTGTGGATGAATTTAGAGATTTTGGTATGAAATTGTTAACATTTTGCCTTTTTAAAGTATCTGAAGGGGGTGTGAATGCTTTGAAAGTAAAGGTGACCAGGAAGTTGTCTAACTTAACTAATGAGGGGCCTACCTGGTGGAGCAAATAGGCTGGACCTACATTTGTGAGAGCAAGGCCAAGAATGATCCTCCCCCAATGATATAAGACAAGTTGATCCAGGAAGTTCTTATTTACCTAATTCAATAAATATTGGGCATATCTTAGGTTGGTAGTCTAAATCCTACAATCAATGGAAGGCTAGTTAAAATCAGCAATGATTAGTAAGTGATGCTTACAGGTATATTATCAAGGAATGAAAGAAAGTTTTCATGAGTGTGGTGTCATAGATGGGGATGCATACCAAGCAATAAACTAGATATTTTACTTCCTTAATGTTTGCTGGGGTTTTATTAGCTCACTTGGGAGGACTATGGGAATTACCTTTGAATGAAAACTCTAACTGAACACAAAGACAATGACACAGTTAAAAGTGGATTTAATGGCATGACAGTCAAAAACCCCAGGCACAGAGGGGGTTGCCCTTTTTATATTTGGACAATGTCTCAGTAAAAATACAAATATGGATGCACTCCAGATGAAGGAATTCCTCCAAATTAGTTAATTTATTGTCAATACTCATAGCACTAAGAAGGGCCACCTAGATATTGTCCAGCGTAGGGTTTAGTTTATTTGGTAGACTGGGATGTGCGTTAGAGGAACTCTACCTGAAAAGGCACAATGGGGGCAGTAAAGGTCTTGCTCAGTATGTGGAACCCTTGAATGAGGGGTGTAGATCATCCTTTGCAAAGCAAATTGAACTGCTGATCATCTCAACTCATGGTGACATAAACTGGATCACCCTGGAATAACACCAGCTACTTAGCCATTTGTTTTCCATGAATCTAGTCATTATTCTTGGTAAAGGGAAGAAATTAATCAG
This sequence comes from Protopterus annectens, assembly GCF_019279795.1. Classification (NCBI taxonomy): domain Eukaryota; kingdom Metazoa; phylum Chordata; order Ceratodontiformes; family Protopteridae; genus Protopterus; species Protopterus annectens. Next base: position 1,560,226,686 of record NC_056731.1, on the reverse strand, counting down.
AACCAGAGTCTTAACCTTGACTGAAGCTTGTGTAGTAACCCCCATCAATGTCCTTTTTCATACCCATTACTCCCACAGTGGCAACTGTTATATCATAATCATACTTGCTAATGAATAAGGTATTGACAAGCTTTGAAATGTCTGCAGTCTGACATCCCAAGAGATAGCCAGCTATAACTTTATCCTAGTCCAGCCCGGTGAGTGTGGAGTCATAGGTTCATAGATTGGTACTAGGCAATTGGCCCTAGGGCCTATACAAGCCTAGCCATAACAATTCCCTGGCTATTTCTTCCCACACTATTTACTTCCCTGGACCCTTGTCTAGCAGGGCGACTGATGTGATCCCTGGGTGAATTTCCTTTCTCCCATCCAATTGTCAAGGTTCCTTTTGAAGAGGGCCAAGGAGGCGCTCTGCTTGACATGTATGGGCAGTCTATTCCAGAGTCTGGGGAGTCTCTGGGTCAGGAACCTATCCCTCCAGCATGTTTTGTTTATTGTGATGACAAGGTTTAGATCCCTGGAGCATGTGGCTCCGAGGGATTGGGATTTCTTTAAGTGTAGCATGTCCAACAGCTCTGGGTTTGACATGGCCTTGTATGTTAAGCAGAGATCGCCTCTGAGTAGACGATATGCAACAGAGTATAGCTGAAGTTTTTTTAGGAGGTCAGCATAGGGCATCTTCTTTAGGCCTGTGATTCTTTTAGTGAGGTATTTCTGCGGCCTTTCCAGTTGTTGCAGATGTCTTGAGAGGTACATACCAAATGGGGCATTGTATTCTATAATGGGTCTAATGAGGGATGAGTACAATGGACAATGACCTCCTTTTTTCTGGATGAAAAGCCCTTAGTGATGAGGTGTGCCACATAGAAGGATTTCCTGACTGTTGTGGCGATGTGGTTATTGAAGGAGAGACCACTGTCCACCTGTATCCCTAAGTCTCTTATCACACTTTTCAGTGTTTAGCGTACTGCCACCTATGTGGTAATTCATGGGTACATGTTTTTTCCCCAAAGGGGATAACTATACATTTCTTGGCATTGAGCTTGAGTCCATGGCTCTGGCACCAAGCATCTGTTTCTGTAAGGCACTTTTGTAGAGTATCCACATCATTTGGGTATTCAATAATGGCTCCCAGTTTGCAGTCATCTGCGAACTTTGTTAGCCAGAGTCCCTTAGTGTTGGCCTGTACTTTAGAGAAGTAGATGCCAAACAAGAGCGGTCCCAAGACTGAACCCTGAGGTACTCCACTTGTCACTTGTCTGGAGCTGGATTTGGAGTCAGCTACTTTTACAGTGTGGGTTCTGTCAGTAAGCCAGTTGGCAATCCATCGAGTGACGTAGGGATTAATGCCCAGCTTAGTAAGTTTATCTATGATTCCAGAGTGGGGGATGGTGTCAAAGGCCTTGGCAAGGTCCAGATAGGCTGTGTGGACTGCCTTACCCTCATCCACAGCTCTGCAGACTGATTTGAAGAAGTCAATCAGGTTCAGGAGAGAGGATCGGCCCTTCACGAACCCAAACTGGGTGGGGTCCAGTGTTTGAAGGTTGCCAATAGCTTTATTTATAAGTTCCATGATAATATGTTCCATGGCCTTGCAGATCAGGCTCGTCAGACTGATGGGGCGGCAGTTCCTGGGATCCAAGGTGGATCCCCCTTTGTGGAGTGGGATAACTGTAGCTGTGCACCACTCAGTGGGCATGAAGCCTGAAGTGAGGGTATGATTACACATGACACTTAGGTGAGGTGCCAGTTCATTTTGTTGTTCATGTAGTACACAGCCCTGTCTGTGTATTAAACAATGGAGTTACCAATTACTAAGATTTTTCAAGAAGCTGGTTTATGCGTACTAGACGAGGGAGTGGTATGTTGTTTGTGAATTGTTGTTGAAGGTGTGTTTGTGTGTAGTAGGTATATTCGGTGGATTTCATTGATTCCTAGTCTTAACAGGTCTACAAGACTTGGATAGTGATTTTTCAGTGGCATCAGAGTATGACAATTTTGTATTGTTTGTATGAGGATGTTGCAGTTGTATAGGTTGGGGTATGACAGTGTAATGTTTACTGATTGCACTGGACTGGGAAAAGGATGCCTCCAAATTTATACCTCTTAGAGACAAAATCTACTAGTCTTAGCAGGTGTTTATTTTCCATGGGTATGAGGTAGCTCTTACACTGCATTAGGACACCAGATGCTAGAATGCTAGCAACAGAAGGGGAGCAGGTTTCCTGTCTCTGCATGATTTCCAGTGCTATTGTTGAAAGAAACTCATAGGGGATAAGAAAGAGACTGAGAGAGTGTTAAAAGAGGTGGGTTACTGGGTCTCACTGATTATGTTGAGCACTATGTGCAGACTAGCACAGCTGGTAGCTGATTCACACAAATCAGTGTAATAAGGTTTGGCCAAAATCACAATAGGGGCTAGCATCTATGAAATGAAGAAAGATGTTACTTCAGTACTAACTAAGGGGAAAATTTAATTTGCACACATTACGTACTATTCTACTACAGCTCGTATGGTGGTGCACTCAGTACAGCTGAGCATGGTATAAAGTGGACAAAAATGGCCAGAGAATCAATGAGCAACAGCTATAAATGTTAATCAATAGTGCTTATCTACCTGGAAGTAACAATTAAACTACCCTAACTAGAATAAGTACATCTGTTTCCAAGATGGTCCCCTACCAGGTGAGCACAGATTGTTAACAAGTAAGTTTTACTAAAAAAATCCAATACCTGGAAAAGTTGAGGTAAAATGCAGTGTTTATTTCAAACAGGAAAAGAATCACAAAGCTTTTGGGATCAACCCTTCATAAGTGTAGTGTACCAAGTAAGTTTTAAACAGTAATTAACTGAAAGAAAACAGTACGGAAGAAAGAGCAGCACAACTTTAAGTGCAAAACAAAACAGCCTTCCAAATAAATCTTGAGATGTAGCAGAAGTCCAGAAAACAACTTTATAAGTACATCAGCGAGTGCACATAGGCACATCTCTACGCAGTTTTACTAGAAATACGAGAGTGCAGCTGTTCACAATATAAAACAATAAAAAAATCCTGAATCTTTTGATGCAGCAGAATTCCAGACAAACTGTTTATATGCCCTTACTTATTGTACAACAAGCACAGCAGTCTTACTGGAAAGAAAATTAGAGAACATCGTTGATCACAGCAGAAATCAAGCACAAATGCAGGGGAATCAATGAGAACCGGCTTTAAATTCAAGACAATATTGCTTAGCTATATAGCTATAGCAGCAATTAAACTACTCTCTGTAGAATAAATATTGCTCTCTTCAAGCTGGCCTTCACAACAGGACATAACAGGCTGTTGCTAAGATAAGTTTTAAACAGTAATTGAGTGAAATAGACAGATAAAACAATATAAATACGAAAGAAAAAGAAAAACAGTGCAATACAAAAATGGGCTTTCTGAATGTTTCTGTATTTTTATATAACAGAAGTAGAGAAAACCACTTTATAAGTTTGCCAATGAATACATCTTTCTGCACTCTCACTGGAAATACAATAAGATAGTGCAGCTGGTCAAAATATAAATCAATAAAAAAAGAAAGAGTCAATCAGAAACAGCTACAGATTTGAACCAACAGTTCTCAGCTACCTAGAAGTAACACTGCTCTCTTTAAGATATTCCCTACACTAGGTTAGTACAGGATTATACTAAAGTAAGTTTTAAACTGTAATTGCATGAAATAAAACAGGTAAAATATATGAAAACAGAATAACAACAAACTTTTAAGTGCAATATAAAAATGACTTTTGTCTGAGTCTTTTGATGTAGCAGAAGCCTGGAATACCTCTTTATAAATTCCTCAGTGACTGCACACAGCTGTCCTCCCTGCTGTCTTACTATTCTTAATTCTAGTCACTCTTTAGCTATCTGCCCTTTATGTTGGTTTGCTCACAAAATCCCCTCTCAGTCCTCTTTTGCTCTTTTTAATAAGCACAAATGTAGCATTTTGTGAAGCTACTCTTCTCAGACTAATTGTATTCATTTACCTTCCAATGTGTTAATTTCATCCAGAATACCGAGTACCTATGTATAAAGTACAGTTGTGTAAGTAAACTTACTATAACAGTACATTATAGAAATGATCACTGCTGCAGTAGCCTTAGCTACAATTGTTATATCCTGCCAAGGATATAACAGCTGGCCAACTTCCAAAGCTTCAGGACACCTTCCAAGTGACCAAGCTGTGTCAAGTAGCTTGAGTGGAGCTGACTAAAATACATGTTTGGATGGCAGACCCTTCAGAGCTTTCATGTAAACAGAAAGATTGAGGCTGAGCCCTAAAATGGCAATGCTAGGAAGAACAAAAAATAAATAACCACACCCTGCCAATAGCAACATACCAAAAAACAAGGGGGGATTGAGGAAGGGATGGAGCAGCTACTGACTAGTCATTCAAACATCTACCATTATGGTAAGTTTGCTTACACAACTGTACTATGCTCATCATATCGATCATTGCTGCAGTAGCCTTAGTTATATGGGTAGATTACGCCAGCTACTGTATTTGGTAGATGAAGGAGAAGAGTTCAGGAGCCCTGGAAAATGTTCCTTTCAAAACCTGACCTAGACCTAGAGAAGGAATCAAGCTTATTGTGCTTTGTAAAAGAATGTACAGAGGACCAATTTACTGCTTCTAGAATACTTCTTGAGACAAACCAAGAAGAAACTTTGCAGTGTGGAGGGTGTGATGTTCACTTCTCCTGAATTATTTTGTGCACTTAGTTCACGTAATAAAAATCGAATTGTAAAATATAACTGTAAAATACGTGCTACAAAATCATCAAATAGATAATAGTAGGTAGTCCACAGCTGAGTAAAAAATGGAATATTCTTTACTGAAACACACAAACAAGCAATCCTAATTGAGTATAATGAAGAGCATCAAAAACATTCCTTTTTTTTATCTATAATCAGGTTGTTTGAAGCAAGGAAGTAGTTCTGTTAAGAGCTATAAAATCATCAAAAGCATTCCTTTAGCCAAGTCCCCCTTCCCCTTAACACCATAGTGTAAACAGAGACTGTGCTACCTAAACTTGAAACTGAAAAGGTAGAGACAAATTGCAGTCTAAGCATAGTTTATTAACACATTGTATAGGCTAACCAACTTATCCAAAACTTTATTAAAGAAACTAACTAAAATAACAAAAAGATCTGCCACTAGACATCTACCTGAATAAGTATTAATAAATATACAACTTTTAACAAAGATCACATTTGTTAAATACTTCATCAGATCTGTATGCCAAAAACAAATCATAATATGAATGAACATGTGTATAGATATACAACTGAAAACCTAAGTAGGATGAAAAATATAAAAAAATAATTGCTAAGCTGGAAATACAGTGACAAATGTTAAAAATGAAACACTAAGGCCATGGGGATTTGTTAAAGTGTGGCATCTAACTAAGAAAACACTTAGAATGTGCAAGAGTGCACTCAAGAGAAATTGCAAACTTTAAAACAGAAAAATAAAAAAGACTAGGCCCATGCACATTGTGTGCACTATCAGACTTTCACTGCCTAAAAGGAAAATCTGTAACAAAAGTGTTCAGTTTAAAATCTAAAGTAGCATTTAATGTGGAGCCATCAAAAATGATTAATGTGTTCATGAGGCACCTAAAGTACATCCATTATAACATTGTAAGTTATTTCTAAAATAAGAGTAATACTGCTAGATGATACTTCTAGAATCCAAACCTTTCCAAAAAGCCATTGCTGAAGCCTAGGATCTGGTAGAGTGTCCTTAACCCTGCTTGGACTAGTTTTGTTGCTGTGAGTTTAACAAAAGGTAATAGCCTTAGACAACCATTTGAAATAGTCTGTTTTGACACAGGTTGTCCATTCTTCTTACTTTCACAAGAAATGAACAATTGATCTGAAAATTTTAGTTCTATCAAATTAGTATCTGAGTTATCTGTGGACATACAAGTTATGGAATATCCTTTATCCTTCATTTTTGTATTAAGGAAAGAAAATGGGGGGGGATATTTTGTTTTAAAGTAAACTGGATACCATTTTAGGCATAAAAAGGACTAGTTCTCAAAATAGCCCTGTCCCTGTGGAAAATGAGGTAAGATTGACTCAACATAAGAGCTTGCAATTCAGATAGTCTTCTTGCAGACATCAGAGAAATCAGCAAAATGGTGTCCCATGTGAAGAACCTCAAGACAGCCAGGATTTCTGGTTCAAATGGTGCAAGTGTTAGCTTCTCTAACACAACTTTAATATATCATGTAGGGGCCACCAGTTTTCTTGAAGGCCTGTTATGCAAAACTCCTTTCAAAAAAATGTTAACATGAGACTGCATTAAAACAAGAGGATCCATTAGCAGACATGCTGAAATGGTGGATAAATGAACCTTGATAAAGGTGTAAGAAAGTCCATAGGATAGTAGGGCACACAAATATTGCAAAACCAGAGGCCAACTAGCCCTGAATGGCTGCTGGTTATGTAGTTGGCACCAACTAGGAAATCTTTTCCAGTTGCTAATATATAATTTTCAAGTAACATGTTTTCTTGCCTACATTATTACTTGCTGCATATTATCCATAAAGAGTCACCGCAGAGGAATTAATCACCTATCATCCCAGCAGTCAACATTAGTTGAGTGGTGTCAGTGCCTATCAAACACCCTTCTTCTCGTATGAGTAGATCCATTCAGTGAGGAAGCTTGTGGTAATTGCCCCTGGCCATTTCCAAAAAAATGGAGAACCACAATTGCCTGGGCCAGAAGGGAGGCATCCCAATGATCTTAGGGTATTCCTTCTGAATCTTCAGAATTATCTTGGATATTAGTGGAAAGGGTAGAAAAGCCTACAGGAACATAACTGTCCAAGGAAAAGAAAAGGCATCTGTCTTTCAGGCTTTCTTGTATGGAGTCCTAAAGAAGAATCTTGCCAAATGATTGTTCAGAGGGGAGGCAAACAGGTTTACTTAAAGAACTCCCCACAGAGGGATCAAATCTCGGAAAAATTCCTGATTTAATTTACATTTGTGAGGGTCTGCCATACAATTATGGTCTGACAGAATGTAGGATGCCTGTAGAGCGAGATTGTGAAGCAATATTCCAAGATAACATGGTACTATCCGGTCCTCCCCTTGTTTGTTGATATACCACATAATGGTGGCATTGTCTTTAACAACTTGTAGAGATCATGGGGACCAAAGATCATTCAAAGAGTTGAGTGCTTTGATTAGGGCAAGCAACTATTTTATATTTATACAGCTGCATCTATCCTTAGTGTCAAACACACCTTGCACTTGTATCCCTCCTGAATCTGCTCCCCAAGTAAAGGTATCTGTGGTAAATAACTGTTTTGAAACATGGAGGGAGAAGGGGAGACCTGGATTTAGGTATATCTGTTGTCTCCAGCAAGGGATTTCTCTATTTCTTTTCTGACAAACCCCAGCACTGAGACTTGAAAAGACAAAGGGTGTTAGTGTTAAAACTAACAATACTTCATATACCATTGTACTTTATTCATGTTTAGTTTTGCCAGGTGTATCATGACAATCAGTGATACCATGAGACTCAAAATCCTGTGGCATCCCCTCATAGTGACCAAAGTCTGAGTGGAAAACCCAAAAAATAGATCTAGATGGAGATTTTTTTTCTTGTGGAAGAAAAGCTCTTTGAACTGTGGTGTCTAGTTGACATCCCATAAACCCAATCCTGTGAGGAGCCAAGAAAGACCTTTGCATGTTCTCTTGGAATCCCAGCTTGTGTAAGAGATCTGTCACTCATGAGTGAGATTCCTGACACTTTGAAAAAAGATGCTGCAAAGATAAGCAAGTCATCTAAATATGGAAAAATGTGGATACTTTATAGCCTAAAATAAGATATAACTGGAGCTAGACACTTTGAGAACACTGCAAACAAACCTCACTTTTGATGCAGGAACCAACTGTTAAAAAATGAAATATCCAAAAAAAAAGCAGCACAGGTTCCAGGCACAGTTTGACACAAAAGTATTTAATGAGTACAAAAACAAGGGTAAGCGCTTTCACGGATCAAAACTCCGCTTCATCAGACCATGATAAAACATAGCAACTGTTACTCAGTATTTAAATATGATACATCCAATAGAATTCAAACTTGGAAATGATGCAATAATTGAAGTTAATAAATACATACATTAATAGAATTATCTGAACTATTAAAAATGTAGCCATTCATAGTAAATGACTGATATGTAGACTAAAACTATATCTAATAATGTAAAACATATATTTATAACATAAAAAACAAGGAGACTTAGTTCACTTAAAATAATAATAATAATAATAATAATAAACCAAAAATTCAATTGTAAGAGTCCCACCTACAACCTATCTACACTAGGCTAGTTAAAACTCATTAATGCTTCAGAGATCTAGCTCTTAAGAATGGTTTTAGTGACACTCTACTATTCAAGTCAGGGTACTTATCTGATTGTAATTTTAAAATCCATTTCTGCTCCACAGATTCTGTTCTGTTTCTAAGGTCTCCTCCTCTAACATTGACATGTAAAAGTTCTACAGCTAAAAACTTAAAGTTATGATCATAGCCTTCCTTCATCACATGCATAGCTAAGGCATTAGACTCTTTCGAGTTCCTGATATGTCGAAGATGTTCTAATATTCTATCTTTCAGAAGTCTGTTCGTTTTGCCAATATAATACACATAGCATGTTGTACAAAAACTAAGGTAAACCAAGTTCTTAGTGTGACACTCAGCATAAAAATCAGTAGTGATATCAAAACCAAGATGTGGATGTGTAAAATTACCTCCTGAATAAATATAAGCACAGGCTTTACACCTTCTACAAGCAAATGTGCCAGCTCTTTCTGACTGCACATGAGTGGTAGAATTCAGGGGTCTATAGCACAATTGCTTCTTTAAAGATCTACAACGGGATTCATGAACCTTGCGCCAGGCGCAGGCGTAGCATAGGCGGTATAATACCAAATATGGCCACCGAGCGATTCAGGTATGATCCAATTCCACGTGCACTACCAGCGTATGCCATATCTGCGCAGCCCTTGGCACAGGTATGCTAATCACCCCATGTGCAGTACTGCACCATGCAAATGAAGGTAAATAGCAATTCATGAAGTGGTGCAGGCATAGCGTAAGCCCACAGAAATGTAAACCAAAAAAAAATGGTTTACATTTTTCCAAACAGAACATCGGAGCTATGAAAGCGGACCAGACTCATGTATTACAAAGTTAACATATGCCAATGAGTAAATATACAGCCAATGGCATAAGAAACGATGCACAAAACCTAAAAAACAACATTTAATGTCATGTCCACAGTAACGCAAAGTACAACCACAGGGCATGTGTGAACAAACGGGAACACAAGGAAAATATACACAAATGTCATAAAATCGCAATGTAATACAAATCATGATTTCACCATAATACTCAATGGTATGCCCGGTACACCACAACCAAGCTGCAAGGGTTGCTAAGGGTCTGTGACAGTATTCGGAGCAGTAACTATGAATTAGTAGTCAATGCAATGCAAATGAGGCAAGTAATAGTGAATTGCAAACATTCCGTCAGACTAAGGATGTACCATACGACGCAGCACTACAACACCGAGGAGTGGTTTGGAGGTATACATGACATCAGCAGTGGGGTGTGCCACCGTAGCTGTAAGAACATTGGAGCAATGCAAAACCGGCCTGCCCATTGCTAAGCAAAGCCGCAGGATAGGGGTGGGGATGTAGGTATAGCATCGTTTAGCTGAGAGCACATACGGTGCCCAAAAGTGCATGTGTACGCGGATGAAAACATGCCCGAAACCCGGTAAGCGGACGCATGCACCGCGCACCATAGCTCAAACAGGAAGGTTAGGGGAAGAAAATAAGGAAATGCCGCAATAGGGTAATTGGAGTACAACTGAGCAATTAACACCTATTAACTCACAGTGAGCAATTGATGGCAGCTAACAAGTCTGCTCACAGCAACCTGCAGAACAGGATAGGGGAGGTGTCGGATTGCAAAGAAAAGGGAACTGTCATAGCAGAGCAAAGCAAACCTGCAGTAGACCAGCCATAGAACACATGTCATAAGATAAGCCAGGTTTTGGAAAGTACAAATGAAAGCAGGCTGCTGGATGCATGCCAGAAAATGGGAGGGGAAACATTAAGAGATGTTAAGGGAAGGGCAAGAGGTAATCCACGGCAGCCAAATGTAATTCAACACCAAAGGCACCACAATAGCAGTGCCTGTGGTAAAACACATAAGATACCCTGTAGCTCCGATGGTACATACACACCCTATGACATCATCAGTGTTCACAGCACAATAGTATAAAGTGTGAAGGCACCTCACACACACCTGTGTATTCCCAAACACTGCACCATCGGTGTAAATAGATGGGGAACTTTTACAATGTACATGTTGGGAGCTGCCATAGCTGTGATTCATCACCATGTGTTAGAGACTGAAGGTGTTGTGGAGGATGATGCTAACAACCACCGCAGGCTCAGGAGGAGGAGAAGAGTTTTCAGACCAAGGGTAACCTACCAGAGGCTACATGATCTGGAGATAGTAGAGTGTTACAGGGTGGACAGGGATATCTTACAGCAAATAGTTGAGCTGTGCCGGCCATGCCTGAGATCCAGAAACAACAGAGGGGAACCCATCCCAGTGGACACGAAGGTATGTGTAAGCTTGCGAATACTAGCCACAGGTACCTTTCAAAGGCCAACTGGAGATATAATGGGGATCTCACAGGCATCAGCATCCAGGGTACTACACCAGTTTCTGGATGCTATGTTACCACATGCCAATGAGCATATATACTTCCCCTGAACTCAGGAGGAGTTGGCCAGCAATATGAATCTTTTCCACCAGGTGGCACACTACACGGAGGTACTGGGTGCGATAGACTGCATGCACATACATATCAAGTCACCACCCGGTGAGCATGGTAGGTGCTACATAAACCGCAAGGGATACCACTCCATCAACTGCCAGGTTGTGTGCAATGCCCAGGGCATTATTATGGATGTGTGTGCCGGCAGCCCTGGAAGCTACCATGACTCCCACATCTGGCATGCCTCACAGCTGTATCAGGTATTTGTCAGGGGAGGCATCCCACATGGCCACCTTGTGGGGGATGCTGGCTATGCACTGGAGCCGTGGATGATGACTCCCATCAGAAATGCACACGCACCCATGCATGAACTCCATAATGAGGCATACGCACAAACCAGAAACATCATAGAGCGTGTGTTTAGGATGCTGAAATCACGGTTCCATTGCTTGGACATATCTGGTGGAAACTTGCAGTACTCTCCAGGCATGCGTGCCCACATCTTCATAGTATGTGCCATGCTACATAATATGATCCTGTGGAAACAGCTGCAGCAGGGACATAATGGTGAAGGCCCTCACAGCCCACCGCAATTGCCAAGGCCATCACAGGCACAGAGGGATTCAGACCACGAACACCCTGTGCCAGCCCCAGTAGGCAGACGGAGGCATGCCCAATATGCCCACGCCTTGGCAAAGAGGGAACGTATAGCACATACACTGACAGTGTAGGCCCCTATGGACTGACACACCTCTCCACCTGCACACACAGTAAACTGGATGGCACACACACATGACCACCTGTAAATTGTAATGTATAGGTGGCCTACTGTGTGAATCCTACATAGGCAGCCCTCAACCATTGCACACACAACAGCTATTGGAACAAGGAATGTCAACACCTGAACAGTACACGCACCTAACAGCATATGTTGATACTGTATGTATAGGTTCCTAGGTACATCGGTAGGTACATGCCCGATTGTCAGAGGCCATTCATCAACCGAGGCAAACAGTGTCTGCTGTCACCACAACATCGATTAACCAACTGTCCCTCAGTGGAGCAGAGCCAATTCCGGGATCCATGTGTGTAATCACTGTTCCCCACACACTCTGCATGACTTACCTGGTGTGTTAATGAGGGGCTCCATATAATGTAATCAGGGATGTAGTGGCAAAGCATGGGGAGTACCCATGACAGGTATCTGTCACCCCAGCATGCTCCACCTATGGTTGTGTGAAGGTGTAGCACATTATAGTGTGTGGCTCACTGTGACATACATTACCAATGCTGGAGCACATCCATTAAACATCACTTGGACATACCATTAATAGGTCTCATCCATATGTAAACTAACTGAGTTACACATTTGATTGCAGTATGGAGTAACAGCCATAGTACAGTCCACATACAAAACACCATAACACGTGTACAAATCCCAGATGCCCAAGTGGTAAATGCACTGACTGTCGTGCATGTTCCCGGTCCCACGTCCTGCAAGGGACGTTACATAATCCCGAAGGCACGAATAATGGATGTTGGATGCAGGTCATCAGGTTTAGCACATGTCAGTGGGATTATGCATTGGCAAGTGCTGGTAAGCATCATTTAAACATGAATATACAGATATGCGCAAAACAGGGCTAAGCTTTTCTGAATATCGCGCAGATCATGGTCAGTGATGTCCAGAACAGGTGAAAATAACATTATTCGTCCCTGTACTAATAGTGCCTGCTCTGAAGGGTAAAATGATCACTGCCAGGAGTAGAACACGCAATCATGTACACAATCACCTAACACTAAGCTACCCGAGATGTACCAACGGCAGGTGTGTATTGTGACAGGTTAAAACACAAACGTGCGGAGTCCAGGAAACAGTATACACCGAAATGTACACAACGAAAGGTGTGTTCTCCCTCTCACTCTCTCTCTCTCTATATATATATATATATATATATATATATATATATATATATATATATATATATATATATATATAGATATAGATATATATATATATATATATATATATATATATATATATACTATAGATAGAAAGAGTGATAGAGAGATATAAGTTGATATATACGTATTCACCTATATCTGCAAATATATAGATAGGTCAATGACATGTACACAACCATGGAGGTACAAATAAATAGGATACTGCCAACTATCGAATGTGTCACATACCGACACGCATAATCACGAGGCTGAAAGATCGAAAGACCACAGTACAGGAACACTATAACCGAGAGTAATATTATCACAATGTTAAGGGACATTTAGTTATTGCTGCTGGTGCTGCGGTCCAGGTAGGTACTGTGTTTAACTGTGTTTGTGATTGCTGTAGTCTGTGTATGTGTGTGTTGAGGATGCCGTGTGCATTTCTGTGGGACTGTAATGTGTGTGTGTGTGTTTGCATCATGTGTCTGTTAGTGCTAACTCAGAGGTAGATCATAACGGTAGGTGTGGTCATAGCTGGCTGTAGGCATACGGTTACCACCTGTCCCACTTTAAGAGGGGCAGCCCCTCCCTGGGCAGTTGTGTCATGACAAAAAATATTAAAAAGGGCAAATGTCCGAGATTGTAGGACATAATTATGTCCCATATATTATGTAATAGTTGCATTAAATAGTTATGCCTGTATCTAAAATACGTAAATGTTACATGAAACATGATAAGTAGCTAAAGTGCTTCAAGAATAAGTATGTATTTAGGATAAAAGAATGTTCTATCCTGTGTACTGATCATGGGTATGTGTCGGCCTGTAATCACTGATGCGTGTCCTGCAAATGTCCCACTATGGCCATTTGAAAAGGTGGCAACCCATACCAAAGAGGTTCAGTCACCAACACAACTGCAATGAGTGTAAATATCTGTGACAGAAATACATGAGACAGCTGTCATTTAGTAACATTCCCTTACATATCGATGTATTTCTGGAGGTATTGAAGTATCAACCTCACCTGCATGCTATATAGAAACCAATTAACAATGGCTCAATGTATAAGCCCATAACAACCATAGTTTCTCAGTCTACTAAATGATAGGTCTTCAATTAGGGAAGGAGCCCACACACATATATGGAATATGTAGAAATGCAGTCCCCACAAACCTGTATATGCTATGTACACCCACCTACATCTTCCCCACACCCGAAACAATTGCAATACAGACTGTAATAACATCACAAACATCCACTCACTTAATTACATCTGAAGAACCATTAACATACCTTGTGAGAGACACATTTGTAATGGCGCCATGTGAAATCGTAGCTGTTGTATAATTGAACAGACGTTGATGTTACAGGTTTTGTTTGCAGTAGTCCCTTATCAGACGGTTGAGATGACAAGTACACTCACATGCAGAACCACATACTCTAGCCGTCACACACAATCCACGGGGGACATGAATTCAAAATATCCGTGTCTCTCCAAATAGCAGTTGCAATTTCTCACAACAAAACACATACAGGCCATCTCCCCGAAGGTAGGGCAAACGGGAAATGCCCAAGTGGAGAATTCAATTATACCCCACTGTTGCCACGTAATTGGCAAATGGAGTAGCGGCACAACTGATGTGCATGTAATCATTTATTCAGGAACACCAATTGGCGGCAGGATACCACATGTTACAGGTATCGACGTATATAAGGATGCCTTGCCATACATTCAAACCGTAAGCTCATACCATAGAACAGTTTAAACAGGCAAGGTGTAAGAGAGATTATAGGTTCATAGGTTCATAGGTTCATACTAGGCTATCTGCCCGAGGGCATTTACAAGCCTAGCCCATAGTTTTGTGGCTTACGCCACCCCTTTAGTATGGGGAACTATACCCATTATTTTGCTGTGCCTCTGTTGAGCAGTGACACTGAGGTACAAAGACTCGGAAACAAGGAATGTAGAACACTCAGTATGTCAGTGTATGTAGAGCCTGTTTTGTAGTAATTAAAGTGTACGCAATGCATAAAGTGGGAAAAGGTATTATGTAGTGATGTCTTGTTGAGCATAGTAATGCTTGTAGAAATTGTGTGTCCTGCTGTGGGCCACAAGGTAAACATCACATACACCACAAGGGATGCTACAAGAGGGCTTTAAACACAACAATTCCACACCACCCGCCGTCAGTGGTAGGGTTTGTCCAACAAGTACGTGCCATAGCAAGGAATAGTATATGTTGATATACTGTCACAGCAGGCATGTGTAAGGGCATATAATGTGAATAACTTGCTTAAGGTGGTCCTGCTGTGCAAGCATGCTTTGCATTATGGGATAATGTTTAAAATATGTGTAATGTACAGTATTGTAGGTAGATATGTCAGATATTTTACACAGCATAACTGTTATATCATGCAAACAAAGGGTATCGTCTATTGGCATGTACAATACACAATAACAGGATACATATGGCTTGTAGTCACGGGACACTATAACAGCATGATAGCTAACTGAAATGGAAGGGCTACTCAATTATCCATGCACAAAGGACATGTAATAGCTTCACAGGTTCATAGTGAGGTACTATGCTGTCTGGCCAAGTCCATGTGTAAGCCCAACGACAGTGTTTTCACCGGTGGCACCTCCCTAGGGTAGTGTCTTGTCTGTGAACAGCAGAGCCATGTGTTACCTGCACCTGTGTACAGTACAGCCACTGCAATGATCCCTGGCGTGCATGTGTGTCTCCCATCCACCCATCGAGGTATCTCATGAAGAGTGCTAGTGAGTGTCTCTGCTTGATGTACATAGGAATCATGTTCCAAAGCATGGTGAGTGTCTGGTTCAGGAATGTATCCCTCAAGCACGTCCCACTCATCATTGCATTTGTGCACATATCCATGAGCATGTTGCTCTCAGTGGCCTTTGTTTATGTTGCTTATGTGGAGTATATCTATAAATATTGTTGTGGACATGGGCCCTGTATGTTCAGCAGAGGTCACCCCTGAGTATGTAGTATGCAAATGTGTACAGTCATGGTGTCCGTAGTTGTGCCGCATACGTCATCCTTCAGAGGTCAATAATCCTCATGATGTGTTAATGTTGTGGTATGTAAAGCCATTGCTGTTCCGTAAGGTACACCCCAAATGGGGTGATGCACCCTTGAACGTGTGTCATACATCAGGAGTATAGAGGTACAATGGGTGCCTTTGTTCTAGCTACAAACCCATTACAGATAAGGGTGGCCATATAGAAGGATATCCACACCACATTGGCAATATGGCTATCAAAGGAGTGGGTGCTATATACGTGTGTACTAAGATGCCGTATAATGTCACATGTATGTAGGGGACTACCACCTATGTGATAGTCAGTGGGTGATTGGTGTAATCTGAAGGGAATGTCTATGCACCTTGTGTTATGCAGCTTGAGGCAATGTTATTGACATCAGGTATCCGTCACAGTGACACCCATATGGGGGGTGTCTGTATCAGCTGGTGGATCAATCATGGCTCCTTGTTTGCAGTCGTCTGGAAACCTATTCAGGGAAAGTCCCTCTGTGCTAGCCTGTACCTCAGGGAAGCATATACCAAACATGAGGGGTCCTATGACCGAGGACAGTGGTATGCCAAGTGTAACTGAATTACAGTAGGTACCACGGTATGCTACCCTCATTGTGTGGGTCCTGTCCGTGAGCCACTTTGCATAACATCCCGAGATGTAGGGGTCGATGTTCAGGTGGCTGTGTATGTTGTCAATATCAGAATGGAGAACGGTGCTGAAAGCCAATGAGAGGACAATGTAGGCTGTGTGGACCCCCTTACCATAAACAACTACCCTGGTAACTGTATCAAAGGAGTCCACCAGGTGTAGGAGCCATGGTCTGGCCCTAACAAATGCAACCCAGGTGGCACCAAAGGTCTGGAGGCCACCAATGTCTCTGTGAATGACTTCCATGATGATGTGCCCCATAGCCTTGCAGAACATTCCAGTCAGGCGTATAGGGCAATAGTCCCTGTGGTTCATTGTGGTGCCACCTGTGTGGAGTGTGATAACTGTTGCTGTGTGTCATTCAGGGGCCACAATGTCTGATGCAAGGCTATTACTGAATCTGGTGGCCAAGTGGTGAGCCATGTCATTCTGAGGTTTGTGTAAATCACAGCCTGGGATGTTGGACGGTCACATGGAGTCTGTGTTCCAGGCCCTAGAGAGTGCAGGTTGGAACTGCATAGGTGTGACCGCAGGGACTCTGCATTGTTCCTGTATGGATTTTGGCCCTGTAGGGAGTGAGAGGGTGTCAAGTTAGCATTGAACCTATCTGCCAGGATGTTGCCAATAGCAGTCGGTCTGTAATGTTCCTGCCTAACCGTCGTATGTCCGTTATCTGGTGGGTACCATCATGGCTCTGTTTTTGATAGCATGATCCATGCAGTCGTGTAAGTGCTAATGAAGTGCACTAGTGTATGTGTCAGCGTTTGTAAGTGCATTGTCCATCTGCACGGGTGTCATGATGTTTACTACCGCTGTCATAAGACGTCTGCAGTAGGTGTTGTAGAAATCTTGTACTGTGTATTCCGTGAAGGGTGTGGTGCTGGGATGTGGATAACAAGGGTGATTAGCATATGTTCGTAAACTACCAATGAGGGGATAACCCCAGGTGTGGAACACCAGTCACATGTTGGTAATGTCCATGTCTAGGATATTGTTGGTCTTGGTGGTGGTGTGTATGGGTTGATCCAGCTGAGTGGAGGTTATGAATCCCAGAAAGCGTTGGTCTAATGTGTCGGTACATGAGTAGGTATTCCAGTTAAGTGTGGGTAGTGTCAGTCTCACATCAGTAGTACCTGTCTGAACCCTACTGTCCAGTACACCAAGAAATGAGGGCTGGTAACCGTGGGGTATGCTGTTGCATCCGTAGCAAGTTACAATGTATATAGCAGTTCTGGCCACAGTTAGTTGCACGTGGATCACCTCTGATGCATTGTGCTAAGGAACCAGCCTGGAGGTGTGTACATCCTTGTGAAATATGGACACACCTCCGCCGTGGGTGTTCCGGTCCTGGTTACATGACTGAAAGGTGTGGTCTGCATGTAACCTGTCAGTGCAGGTGTGCTCTCTGGAGCCTAGAGGCAGGTCCCAGTCACTGCAGAGATATTGAAGTGGTCCATTATAAGGAGTGCCTCGCCTGAGTGCATTAGAGATGAAGATGTTAAGCATTGAGTAACAGTACCCCAGGTTTTGCTTGCCTGTTCCTGTTCTGGTGGTGAATGTTACTGGAAACTCTCCAAGACAGGCAGTATAGGAGCAGCAAGAGCCTTACATGTTATCTGTACTCCCAGGGCTGACAGATGCAGGTCATCTGTGCCAAATCATCATGTTTTGTTGACCATGTCATTCAAAGCAGACAGATACTGGATGCCTGTGGAATGACAGCAGAAGCATAGGCAACTGTTGAAGTGAAACATTCAGTCATTGTACAGTGGTATCAGTCTGGATGAATGCAGAATGCTTCTCAGGGCTTGGGCGATACCTTCTGGGCTACAAGACCAGAGAGCTATTGCATGTCCCTGTACATGTAGTCCAGGAAGTTACATCTCAGGGCAGTCGCACTAACATGGAGAATGACAGTCAAATCCTACCTGGTGAGGTGTGGCATGGGTGCATAGGTTATGTTGCGGATCCTGTTACCCGACAGCCAGATGTAAGCGACTATCGCCTTGTGTAGCCTGCTGAGTGGGACATCAGTGTGACTGCCTACAGAGTCACCTATGACCTGTGTGTTTGGTATGTTATGACACCCTATTGGCTGTAGTTGATGTGCATACATGAGTCTGTGGGCTATAAGTAATTGGTGTTCTGTTTGATGATTGGGGCTGCCTCTGTTGCCTACACAGAGAGTATGGAGAGGTTTTGCAAATGTTGTAGTCATACTATGTGTGGCCTGTGATGGTGGAGATCTAGTGAGACTATGTGATGAGTGGGGTGTGTTGCAAATGTTAAATATCCCCACATGAATGTCAGGTTCAGTCTGGGTTGGTGAGAGCATTACCCCCAGCATGGCTACATATGTGCATCTCCCACAGGCTGTAGTGTCGTATGTTGGGAGGTGAGCATTGACTGTGTACATGAGACAATTGCTCTATTGCCTCATGTTTGCCATATTCATCATATAGACAGGCAATAACACTGGTAAGTGACACTTGGACATGCCTGTATATTCAACAATGTCTCACAAGATATGCGAGTTATGTGTGTACAACAGCTGTTGTACTGTAAGCAAGCTGGAAATGTAAGGACAGACAGTGTACCTGTAAGAAATGAGTTGAAATGTGTGCTATAGTAATTAGTAGCTCATGAAGTGCTTACATGTTCTAAACAAGTGCTGAGCATGAATATGCAATACAGATAGGGTGTTGGATAATATAAACCCACTGCAACGCACAAGCGGAGACGCCAGTCATAATTGGAGGCACTGCACTATTACCCTGCTGAGTATGGTCTGCAAGTCTATGAACCTTTATCAACGTAGATGTTAGCAGTACAGATGTAGATGACAGTACAGATGATTTCACACTGCATAGCATACCTGTGACAGCTCATAGGACATCACCCATACTGTGTTCCAGCTACAGTGAGTATACTAGATGTACCTTCGTATGTCACAGGAGTGGTTTACCAGTAGCCTGTTGACAGAAGCAACACTACAAAAGGTGTCTGAGTGACATGTGCATACCACACCAGTGGCAGCTACAGTACAACAGGGTTAATGCTTTGTACTCCCCCCTCATTGTAGCCCATACCACACAGACAAATGGGAGGCATCAGCGTATGTAAGGATGTGAATGGCCATGACCTAGGAGCAATAGCTGTCTCAGTGTTGTGGACAACATACAGAATGGGCTTTGTGGGTGAGGTGCATGACATATGTGCACAATCTGACAGCTGATAATAGCATTGTCACCACTAGGTGAATAACCCTGTACCCATTAACTGCCACCTAGGGAGCGGTCAACATTATGGACAGTGTGTGTAAGGGATGGTGGTGTGCAGTTCACCTCCCTGAGCTGGTGATGTCTCCAGGCCTATTAGGTAGTCATACAAGGCACCCATGTCATGACAGGGTGCCATCCATGAGCATGGAGATCATTGGACAGGCATACTCAGCACTCGGGTGACCAATATCGGATTACATATCACCTTTCAGGGGTATTGGCCATGCGTGGATGGGCGATACCAGCCTTCACAATCCTCACCTCCACTATGCAGCATACTGGCTACCTTGCATAAAGACATGTGCTACACTGTGATGTTGGACATGCTACACGTACATATCCTGATCTGAAAGACATACGTCATGGACAGCCACTGTCCTACTACAATGATCGCCACATGCTGGACAGATCCCTATGCCATACATGTTACATACTCCTGCCATACCATGCAACCCTGTCCATCAAAGCTGCACATGTCATCTCTGTCAAACATGGTGCGATGACCGCATGGCAGATGTATAATTAACTGTCTGGATCAGTAATGTGGCACTGATGCACCTGGCGGTGGCAAAATGGCTGTTGGATACAGCTAGAAAACCTTGCCTGTACATGCTATGGTTGATAACCATCCCTGCGAATAACGTCCGGATAGCCATTGTCCCATGTGCAACACAGGCGATACATGGCAGGATGTTGAACTGCTGTACAGTGCCGTGTAGATGTATATGGCAAAACACATGCATGTAAAGGTTTCCGTGTGCATGTGTGCATTGTCACTGCTCATGTCCGTTAAGGCAGTGTATGTGTTGATATGTGACATATACACCACATCAAGGTCAATAGCATTACTGTGGACACATCCAGGTATGTGCTGATAGGTAAGAACACCAGTACAGGCAAACAGACATGCCCACATCAAGACAGCATTCACATCAAGTATGAGCAATATAATGAGGTGACACACATATATGGTGATGATATCCAATGCACAACGGGTGTTACATGTGTGTGACACAAACATGTCAGTCATGTCAGTGTCATGATGATTTGCAAAGATAACTGTTCATATGTACTAGATTTAATACAAATGTATGTGCAGCTGTATCTCTGTACATCTCTGTGATACTGTGACCTGTCTCCATCATTATGTCTTCCAGATGATGCCTCGTTCATGCCTGCCAGTGTATAGCCACCTGGAGGATGATGCCCTCATCCCGTACCTCCATGATAACTATGAGGTGTTGTTCAGCCATGTGCCACAGCATGCCCAGCAGTGTGACGATCTGTGGCAGGAACTACGCAGGAGGGTTAATGATGTGGGTGGCCATAACCGCACCTACCAGCAGGTGCGCAGACTCTGCACGGACCTGATACGACATGCAAAACAGCGTGCCAATGCAATCACCAGGGAACAAGGTGGAATAGGTGGTGGGCCACCAACCCAGCCCCCACTCACACACACCAAGGAGCTACTGGCCAGCCTGGGGACACCCTCAGAACAGCATCCACAAACACTAGCTGCCATTGTGGAGGTGGGTGTCTCCCAACCACTGAGCCTGGAGTTGCCTGGTAAGTCACTACTGCACATATGACTATTATATCCCATTTAGTTGCATGTGTCACTGTACAATATGTAATGTAACATCATATGCAAGGTATGTTTACACACATGCCGCATAATATAGTTTGCTACCCTGTGTATGCACACATGTGCATACTATATGCTATTGTACAGGCAAATGTGTTAACATGCACAATGCACCCTGTAGCTGTCATACAGTCATGGATAATGTTCAAACTGCTGTGTCACCCCTATACAGGTACCTCTGGCGTGCCGCACAGACATCAGTCCATTGCAGGTGAGACAGTTATCAGTATCAGGCATGTTAATGCATATATCTATTCGCCATGTGGCCAGTTAACATATGTACACATAATGTATGGTCCAGTCACGATATACAGGTAGCATCTGTCATCAAGCACACTGGCTACCCATGTGCAATATATACAGACTAAATGAAACACCGACATGAAACCACAGTATCTGTCATTGCTAGATGTGTGGACAGCTGTGCATACAACAGTGGAGGTGTTGTTCAATGTAGGCATATGTACTATACATTGGAACAACACATGTGTGGTACGCAAAAAGTACCACACAGTGAGCTGGGATGTGGGCAGCCCACAGGATTCACCATTGTGTAATATGCCCCTGCAATGGGTGCACACATTGTGATGTGCCATCTGACAAGTCCCAGACATGTAGTGTTTCTGCTGCAATATTGTCTCACTATCCCATAATACATACCCCACATACCAAACATACAACCCTTTGTCTGCATAACCCTGTGGACAGTGACATATCTGACATCTATGGGTGTATGTCATATGGGACAACACAGACATATGAGATAAATGGCCATCACAAACATTTGGCCAACAGATGTTCACACATGGCCATGGAGGATGGCCAGAGACATTTAGCCACACAGTAGATGTGATGTGTATACACCCTGTTGCACATTGTCCACACATGGTCCAACTATAGCCTTTGTTGAATGGTTATATAGTTGATGTGGAACACTGGACATCCTAAAAGCCTGTGCACAGCTTGTGGAGGTGTCACTTAATTCGACCATATAAGATGTGTTTAACATGATGACTGTGTCATAGCATGACAGTAGTCACCTGTACAGCTTCCACAGACATAGACACCACATCAGGCCACAGATACCGTACATTTCCCTTGCTGCTGTTGGACATCACTGACAGCCATGCACCTTGTGTGCGTGGTTCATAAATGTCATGTGGGACATGGTGTATTGACAAGTCTGCCATGTGTGGACACGGTTGCCAGGCAGCTAAGACATGTTAGTAGTTGTGCAGGGGTGTCATCCATAGGTCTTCCAGTGACCTGTCACATGACACAGCATGGTTTGGTGTGTATGCACCTCAGCGACGTGGGTCACAATCTACAGTAGTTATGTCATGTGTTTGCACACAGTCATGGCTATGCACTGTGTGTGTATTACACACTGTATAGCAATATAGGTGCCTCATGATGCCATGCAATGGCACAGTGTCTGTACTTCACACTGTATAGCAATGTAGATGCCTCATACTACCCTTCAATGCTCATGCACATCTGCTAAAAGTGCTTTCTATCTGTAGGGCATACAAACAACACTGCAATGTGATACCCATTACACCGCTGTACATGTGTCAGGACACCATTGTGTCAGACATGTATGCATGTCAATGCACACGTCAGCAGATTACATGTCATACTACATGTCAATGTCAAGGTCACATCAGCCATGTGTACTGTTAACCTGTGCTGGTCCACATGGTGTATCACAGGGATGCATGCTTACTACCATGATTGTGTGAACTGCATGGCTTCTGATATGACACCTGTTTGCTGTTGTGTGCTACCCAGGAAGGTATGCTAACTACCACTATTAATGTCTGAGCTGCATGCCGTCTGCTGTATCACATGCATGCTGCATGCCATCTGTCAAATCACATGCATGGTGAGTCAGTGAGTCAGTGAGTCAGTGAGTCAGTGTGTCTGTGTGTCTGTGTGGCTGTGTGTCTATTGTAATGTAGAGTCTTTCTTTGCATTCACAGGTGATGTAGGTGCGTTACCCTCCTGTGGTCCATCTGATGTTAGTGTCCCCACAGATACTAGCAGTGATGAACATATGCATGAGGTACAGGCAGGGATGTCAGGGGCTGAATTTGTGCCAATGGTTGCCATCCCAGCTATGTCCCCCTCTTCCCCGCACATAGTACTCATGCCAACACAAACCCCATCACCAGTGGCCATAGAGGAAGGACAGTCAGCGTGTCTTAGCTTGGAACAGGAAAGTGTGGTGGCTACAGAAGGTGTGTCTCCACACCATGGTGTCAATGTAATGACTGCAGATGTGCCACACAGGCATGTGGCCAGTGCTGCTTGTAGGAGGACCTCTGGCAGACATGCACCTGCAGGACAGAGCGCAGCAGCTGGTGTCACCAGACGTATGTTCCAGACTGTAATGGCGGTACAGGCACGTGCTGAATGGCAGAACACAGAAGGGCAGAGGCTTCAGAGGGCTGCTATCCGTACTTTAAACAACAACATCCAGGCATTGGCAAATGCTCAACAGCAGATTGTTGATATTCTGGACAGGCGATTGGGTGACATGGTTGGAATCTTTGACAGTGGCATGGCAATCCACGAGCGTGAGCTGTCTGTGCTGGAACATCTGGTAGGAGTGAGGCATAGGCCACGTGGATGTAGGCCAGCTACACCACCTGGTGCAGGTCAACGTGAATGAGCCACCTCACATGCCCACTCCCACAGTGCCGGTAGCAGTAGCAGTGCAGCTGGTGCTGCTCTGTCCACACCAGGACACAGCAGGCCACATGGACGTGGCCCTGGATGTTCCCAGTGGGGATACGGTTCCAGTGGACATGTGTTATCGTACAGTAGCCAATCTGTACCTCTGCCTGGTAGTGTCCGTGCAACCCCTGGCAGGCACAGGTCATGTGGCTGTGGCCAGACACAGTGAGCTGTACATCCTGGTCTGTACAATCTGGAGCTGTCAATAATACCCCTGTGTAGGCTGGACACATGGCAGAACTGTGTGCACACATACATGCACACAGCAGAAACATCTGTAGAGCACCACAACACCCACATGCATAACGACCACACATGTCCAATCAGATCACTGGCCCTAACCCACACACATGATGTCATCCACTGGTGCAGCCTATGCCCCTGGCAAACATTATCACCCTGTGCATATGATGATGCCTGTGCCACATCCCTGTCATCCACACCAGCGGTGCAGGGACATGCTCATATGGTCTGATGCACAGGGTGAACAGAATAGTGAACAGAATAGTGAGAAGTGTATATTACATTTGTTGTGTACTGTTGACACGCACCAGACATACCATGTAGTACAGGTTTAGAATGCATTGTTATATGTTCACAGTATGTGTCTTGGTAATAACAGTAACATCATGTTGGTAATGATGCCCTGCTTTCCTCCTTAAGGTCTAATTGCATGTGCCATTACGTTACAGTGTTTGCAGCTAGAGTGCATTGTTGTATGTTCACAGTCTGTGTCTTGGTAACAACAGTAACAGCATGTTGATAATGATGCCCTGCTTCCCTCCTTAAGGTCTACTTGCATGTGCCAATAAGTAGCAGTGTTTACAGTTTCCCATGTGTAAATGTGGAGTACTCACAGGCATGTATGGCAATACCAGCATGCTATACGTAGCCTCCACTTCACTGTTAGAAAGGCTACCATTCCACAGATGTCCACACATTTACTGATCCAGAAGCATGTGAGCTGTTTAATAGGCTACAGTGGCTAGAGACGTGACATCCATACCGGGTCACATCACAAGTATGGTGACATGGTGCAGGGGGTTTACACAGCGGTCTGGCTGATGTCAATGTTAGAGGTCAGTTGATAGCATGAGGCCTCACTGTGTAGCAGTAATACACTGTCACATTACAGGATGAGAACACACACAGACATACACAGAAACACACAGTAACATGACCACACTCACGGGGTCAACAACACTATAACGCACACTTGATAGTGTTGAGGTGAGGATCCCTGCCTATGTGGTAATCACCTTCACAGTACTGTTCACCCACATGACGCGACACAGAGAATGAACATGTACAGGTAGCCAGTAAGGCTGAGACCGATGGCATCAACAGGGTAGTAGACTGCATCACCATGAGGGGTTAGGGATCCTGTCTGTTCTGTATGGTAGCATACACCCTCACTCCATGCACCAGACAGCCATACATACATACACACACACACACACACACACTGTGGAGTCCACAAATGTCATTCACATACAGATAGCTGACATGTGTGTGATACACACACCACCCCTGCCTACATCTTGCTTTCTACACTGCAGTATGTACAGATCTCTACAACAGTGTACAGGGGTGTTTAACAATTGGGATGTATTCCCCACCATACATGGCATATATGGTCACACAAGCAAACACACATGGCAGTACTGTGAATCATACACCTGCTATATGATGATACGTCTGACAGACATGCAGCTGTATTGGCTGCATTATGTGTACCAACGCTACCTTCGGCAATTGTGCTGCTATATACACATGGGAGGACGTAAGTGTTACAGGTGTCAAGTGATGTACAGTCAGTAACACCCTGACCGCTGTGTAGGTTGTATGTCTTCACCTTCAAGTAACAGTAACATAGCGTACTGTTTGCACATGTAATGGTAGGACGGCTTGTGACACACCTGTGAGCTGTCTCCAGCAAACATCCATCTGCAAAGTTGGACCACCACTTTATGTACACACATCCATCCACACCTGATGTACATCCTACCGTACTGTCAGTATTTCACCATATACAGGTGTCAATGATGGGGCTGCATTGCAACTGCATGTTGTAGTTAGACACAGATGAATGACATACATCAGCTACTGCACATGCATGGTAGCTGCATGCACACCACTACATGTACATGTGTGTTGGTCCTACATTCCTGTCATGTAGCTATGTCATGTAGCCATGTTTGTATGCATTGCAATTGGTGGACATATGTGATGACATACATGACACATGGACTGTTGTATGATATGTTGGTTGTCATGGGTAACTAGTACAGAGGGAATGTTACCTCAGTCAACATTGCCACCTTATGTACTGTTAGCATTCAACAGCCATGGACCTACCTTCCATGTGCATATGTGTGATTGCTGTAGCCACTTGTCTGCACAGAGGACAGCAAAAGCTATGCTATGTACATATGCATTATGTGTGTGTGGGCCATGTACATATCCACTGTGATTAGATGTATGTCATATCCAAACATGAGTGTTTTCTGGTGTACAGCGACAGTCATCTGTTACAGCTGTGTAAGACCCAGGGCCCCTGTTATGTGTATAGCCGACCTGGTTATGAACTGTGGTATCATTGCATTGCATACCACATGATGGAACACTGTCAGTACATGTGTAGTCTGCACAGTTGGTGTAGACCTATGTACAGTCCTCTGGTCATGAGTAACATGGTGGTGTAGTAATGCATGGATGTATGGATGTGTGTTGCTGGTCCAAGGACATGGTGATGTCCGAGGGCTCCATAATAGACTGCGGCATTTACCACTGTGATCTGCACCTGAGACATCTGTGATGGCTCTTGAGTGTGCACTGGTCAGTACATGTGAGTGGCCTTCATGTACGTGGGGACAGTAACACCTGGAGCGGTCTGTCATGGTCTTATGGCCCACATGTCTGTATCTGAGGTATACAGTGGTAGTGCTATTGTGCACAACTGTGCCATATGCCAGGTGTTCCTCACTGCAGAGATGTCCGTATTCCCCATTGTTGGATCTGGATTGTCAGCTGTGATCACGAACACTACACAGCTAGCACTGACGACTGGTGTCAGATGTGTGTAGTGCAGTGTTCGTGCTAACAATGTTCACTATCGACACACTGTGCCCTTCTGTGTTTAGAATCCATGTGCATACAAGACAGCCCTTCGCTACTATTAAGTGTGTGAGCATGCCCAGTACGCCGTTGTGTAGATGGACACACAGTACATTCCAAACTGACGTGTGCTACTAAGTGTGTGAGCATGCCCAGTGACACCATGTCGGTTATGTACCTCTGTGTATGGGCATGACCATTGAAATCCTGTATAGCGATAGTGGTCATCCAGGCAACAGATGTCCATACTCCACGTCAGGATGGATTCCTACATTGAACACACTGGGACTGTCTTGAAGGGTGTACTGTCTGTGGCGCATCTTGTATCCATGTAGTGTTGTAATAGTGCTCCATAGATAGGCAGCTGTCCCACTCACACCACTGCCGTGTGTTTGTCTACGTCTACCTTGGGACAGTAATATGCTTTTAGACTGCTCACTCCCCATACATTCCCTATTGGCGTCTTTGCCTTTGCTGATGATGTCATCCACCTAGAAGTATGCCTCTGGGAGTGCTGTGTTCCAGTGATCGCGGTAGCGTGTTCTGTAACTGCGTAATGCTGTAGTGTGATAAGTTAGTTAGGTGTATGTTCGACTCCTGGCCCTGCCAAGTGTGTGCGTTTCCAGCTGCCTGGGGGCAGAGTGATGCTTTTAGATGGCTCACTCTCCATACATTCCCTATCGGCGTCTTTGCCTTTGCTTATGATGTCATCCACCTAGAAGTATGCCTCTGGGAGTGCTGTGTTCCAGTAATCTCGGTAGCGCGTCCTGTAACTGCATAATGCTGTAGTGTAATAAAGTAATTAGGTGTATGTTTGACTCCTGGCCCTGCCAAGTGTGTGTGTTTCCAGCTGCCTGGGGACAGAGTAATACTTTTAGACAGCTCACTCTCCATACATTCCCTATCGGTGTCTTTG
Source organism: Protopterus annectens (assembly GCF_019279795.1). Classification (NCBI taxonomy): domain Eukaryota; kingdom Metazoa; phylum Chordata; order Ceratodontiformes; family Protopteridae; genus Protopterus; species Protopterus annectens. Next base: position 1,560,198,489 of record NC_056731.1, on the reverse strand, counting down.
CCTTTGCTGATGATGTCATCCACCTAGAAGTATGCCTCTGGGAGTACTGTGTTCCAGTAATCTCGGTAACTCATTCTGTAACTGTGTAATGCTGTAGTGTGATAAGGTAGCTAGGTGTATGTTCGACTCCTGGCCCTGCCAAATGTGTGTGTGTGTGTGTGTGTGTGTGTGTTTCCAGCTGCCTGGGGACAGAGTAATGCTTTTAGATGGCTCCCTCTCCATACATTCCCTATCGGCGTCTTTGCCTTTGCTGATGATGTCATCCACCTAGAAGTATGCCTCTGGGAATGCAGTGATGCTGAAACATGGTAGCACGTTCTGTTACTGCATAATGCTGTAGTGTGGTAGACTAGATAGGTAGGTGCTCAATTCCAAGGCATGGCAGGTGTGTGTGTTTGGCAGTTATACCCTATGTGTTGGTATCTGTGGGCGGCTAGCTGCTGGATGTGTTCAGTGTGTTTTGTTGCTGACCTATACAGTTAGTCAGCAGCCCTACTCTTACCGGTAATACAGTCTGACCCGTGTGATGCAACAGAACACACATGCCTTGATAGTAACAACACTACATGATGTAGGTGGCACATGTAGTTTCCTTTTCATGCCTGTCTAATGCTTTGCTGTCATGTGGTCTGCTGTTGTGATATAAATGCAACATCTACATATGTGTGTACATGTATATGTGTGTATGTATATCTATGTATATATGTATACAAATAATATATATGATATATGTAGATATAGAGAGATAGACATAGATACAAACAAATATGTCTGGGGACATCAGCACTATTGAATGTTTGTGCCGGATGATCTGTACATGATAACCTGGGATGTATGTATATCTGCCATGGCATAGTGGTAATGCACATCGTCTGTTGTGTGCAGGGTCCCGGGTTGTAGTCGTGTAGACACCGGTTATTTTGTTGCTGGGAAGACCATGGGACATCGAATATGGTGATAGTAAGGCACCTGTTACCAGTTGTGTATGGATCTGAGTGACACTAAGCACTGGTTATTAATTTGGAGGTTTGGTATGGGTCATATAACTATTCATTAGAAGACTATACTATGCAGATGAGGTTGACAATAGTGTATCCCATTTATCCCCAGGGTGTGATGCAGATACCTGGAGTGTATGTGTGTAGTTTGCCGGGTGCAGGGCTCGAATATAGTTGACAGCATGGGAGGGGGGTCAGGCATACTGTACGTACATTGCAGAACTGTGCTTCGGGAGTGCTTCTGCCTTAGCACACCTAAGCTAGGGGTGTGTCTATACCTGCCTGGTGACATTGGGAGTGACAACAGCAGTGGTGGGGTTGTCAGGGTGTACAGGCTGCACAAACAGGTGATGATCAGCACAATCAGCAGATGACATGGCCAGCCCGTACCTGAACAGTATGGTAATGTGAGCAAGCATCATACACACAGGTTTCATCCGCACTCTACACCACCAGTGTATACCTGCAGGGACATTTCATGACACAGTCCAACCAAATGAGAAGGGCTGCAGCAGGCAACATAGACCAACATGTGCAGGAGGCTGAGGGCAGTGAAGATGTGTATGCTGCCGAACATCCCTTACTGAGGTGACATAAGACTTTATAGACCTAGGGTGACTTACCAGGGGCTACATGAGCTGGGGATGATGGAGCACTATGGGGTGGACAGAGACCTCCTACAGCGGCTTGTTGACCTGTGCCTGCCACACCTGACACATCAAACAGGCCGAGGGAAACCCATCACACTGGATACCATGGTATGTGTTGGCCTGGGTATACTAGCCACAGGTACCTCACACAGCACAACTGGGGATATCATGGGGATCTCACAGGCATCTGCATCCAGAGTATTGCGCCAGTTCACAGACGCCATATCAACACATGCTAGTGAGCACGTACATGTCCTCAACACACGTGATTAGTAGACCAGCAATATGCATCTCTTCAACCACATGGATGACTACTCTGGGGTACTGGGTGCTATAGCCTGCACACACATATGCATCAAAGCACCACCCGGTGAGCGGGGTAGGGCCTAAAGTCACTGCAGGGGCATACCCTCCAACAGCTAGGCCATGTGCGATGGCCAGGACATTAGATTGAATGTGTGTGCTGTCTGCCCTGGAAGCTATGATGATTCCGATATATGGCTTCTGACACAGCTGTACCACACCATTGCCAATATGGACATCCCCTACAGTGTCCTACTGGGGGATGCTGGGTAACCACTGGTGTCGTGGCTGATGACACTCAGCAGCAGCAATGCACACACACCTGAACACTCACACCATAATGAGGTGGATGCACAGGCAAGACATGTAATTGAGCATGTGTTTGGGATGCTCAGTTCATGGTTCTGGTATCCGGACACATCCGGTGGAGCCCTGCAGTATTCACTAGCTACATGCACACAATTTGTTATGGTATTTGCTATGCTACACATTCTGATCCTGCAGTAACAGTTTTTGCAGGAACAGCATGGGGCTGGGCCACATGGCCCAACACCACTGCCAAGGCCTGTACAGGCACAGTGTGACTTGGTGAATGAACTACCTGAGCAGGGCCCAGTCAGCGAAAGGCCGTGCACAGTATGACCTGCCCTTGGCAAAGAGGCAACACAAGGCATATGCACTGACACAGTAGGTACCCACGGATGTCCCCTCTCTGACCCGCACACAGTACAATGGATGCCAAACATGACACTACCTGTGCTCGGCCATGTATAGGAGGTGCACTGTGTGCATCCGACATAGGCAGCCCTCCAGCACCATTCTCAGGTGCAGAACACCCCCAGGGTACGTCTATCAACCTAAAAATTGGCAGTTGTATTAGAATGTGTATTTACCCATTGCTATGGTAAGCATGTAAGCATACAACAGACTTTGGTGGCCGACTGTTAGGGCAGCAGACAGTACACGCCCATAGTGGCACCATGACATCTGTAGCACATACAGGGGTCACAATGGCAGCCAGTAGTACACAGGGTGTCCTAACCCACTGCAGATTATGGGATGAACATCATGTGTGTCCGTACAGCCCACACACGTTCCATGCAGCTGGACAGGTGTGGACCAATACAGACAAATGATATACAATGGCCTATGGATATGCCCAATGAATGACCCCAACCCCCAAAGACACACACAGACTACAGCAGGCCAGGCGGTTTGATGTAGGTTGTGAAAGCTAGGACGTCCAACACCACTGTGCTGGTATTTAACATTGGGATTTGACGTACACTGGTATCCCTCCAACCAGCAATTTAGGTAGGTCCAAACACAGACATGGAGTACCTGGCATACCAGTACAGTGGCGGCAGATGTGTACAACTGTTAGCTGTGCCCCCCATCCAACCTACACATGTGAGAGTCATGTGCGCCACCCATGGTGCTGTGTAGGACTGTGGATGCGGTTGGATGTCCCCCCACGCTATGCAGACATGCAGCAACTGTCAATGCCACATGACCATTAGCTACCCTGCAAACACAGCATGACACCTGTCTGTGTAGAACAGAGGGGTTGGCAACACAGTACTGACTATCTGGACATGTGATACATGCGATACAGTTGTCCATACTTGGCATGCTCACACACATGACGGTATGACGGTAATGTCGGTCGACAACATATGTAACAGTCATACTGGGCATGCTCACACACTGACACACAGTCCGGACATATCTGCCAGTACATTGCTATACTGTTGGATGACTGTGCTGCATGGTGTGTGTGTGTGGTCTATTGTCTGTACATATGCCATGTTCTATTGTTAATTCACATGAGCTATGTGCGCAGGGTACTGCTACCAACACGTGAATAGGGCAGTTCTTTGTTTGCAGACAGACCGACGCCTTTGGATACGGGCTGGGTAAGGCACATTCCAGCAGGTGGGAGCAGTTGTGTGTGGGTTTGCACAGTGTTAAGCACTGCTGATCTCTGGTTACAGCACCTTTTACCCATTTACACTCCACATTTCTTTAACAGTGCACTACTGGCATACTGGTAGACAAAACATGCTTACAGCCACTCGCTCACCAAATTTTCTGCTTACATTTGTCACTCACGCTGGGTGTGTGCAATCCCTTGTGATGCGTATTACATTGGACTATATGACTACAGTATCGGGTATGTCTAACCATTTGGCAACGGCAGGCGTTCGACTGTATGGACTCGGCGGCCTGTCCAGTGATGTAATCATATTATATGCGTGTTCCTCATACAATCTGCTCCCATCTGCCTGATACATGGGAACCGATACTCTGCAATGTTGACATGTGAATATGATTTTGTTAACGCAGCTGTCCAGTGAGTCATGCTACCACATACCTACTGTACGTTTTCCACCTTTCAGATTGCACGACAGGAGACTGCAGGAGTAACACCTTTCCCACTTTGCATGGGACAGTCCCTCATTAGGCATATGTCATGTGATGATACTCTAGCCATTGCAACTGTCCTGATTAGGGGATATTCTCATATTGTATGTGTCTGTAGTGGTTGCTTGTTACAGGTCCTGTATACCTGACACGTCGATATGTTATATGTAGTAGCATAAGCAACTTTGTAGCTGCTAGACTACGCTTTGATTTGTGCTGATATGTATATTGCTGTACTATGCATGGCTGTAGGTATGTTCTGCCATGGTACGTCTGACATTTCTACAGAGCAGGTCCCACTTTGGCCATTCAGAATGGTGGTGGCCCTATAGATCCTATATGTAGAGCTATCACATGTGTCAAGGCAACACATACCCACAGCCGGTTGTAAACTGACTACTTTCACGGTTTGCATACATTAAGGTTATTCTTGTAGCATTATAATTGCTAATACTGTTTCCTATTACATGTAGCTGTTTCTGATACAACAAATTAATTTCTGACACCACTACACACAATATATGGCCTCCTTTCCCGAACTCACAGGCCATGTGCCATAACATTCATTTTGCAGGACACAACTGCCCAGACGGGTGTGTCACTCAAAGGCGTACGGGTGTGGAACCTCATCTATTATGCTATCATCTACCTGAGGTGGTCATCAAATTAAGCATTTTCTGTCACTAGCAGACCTCACATACCAATGGGGGAGAATTAACATTGTATCAGGAATACTGCATAACACCCTGTGGGACACATTTAGATGATTGGTTCTATTAACCAGACACATTGACAGTCACAGAGCATATGTATTCATTCATGTTTGTCAAGGTACATGCCGTTTATTACTCATACATGTCATCTGTCATTACCTGTATTCCGCCACCTGTCCACCTAATATCACTAGTTCTGGAAGTGTTTATTTGGACTTTGTTACATTCTGATTCATAACTATGGACTTCCATGCTAATTGGGTACACGGCACTGATTTGGTCTCTATGTATTCCCCCCGATGGTTTACAGAATATCCGGTAGATGTGCTCTTCAGGTTTGGGACGTATAGGGTTCTGTCAACCCATGTATTATCACACTTGCACAACCTACTGTTCCATGTACACCTACATCCTGCTCGCATCGATGACAACAGGTTGACACATACACTGACATTTTGGGATCTCACAAGGGACACCGTTATCCATGTTTAAAGTGTAGACCTTGCAGATCTCTCCCACTGCTACTTTCCTGCCGGTGTTTTGGACAGCAGCAGTGTAGTAATCTTTATTGCCTGTCTGTATGTCTGACCAGCCTAGCTGGGCGGTGTGGGGGGTACAACGTTTATTTATTGGACCTCCCAGTCACATATGCCCGGGCTGTATATATGTTACCCCTAATTGTTGTAAAGTAACCTAGTTATGTACATGTGTATATCTACAATGACATATTTGTTTTGTGTGTATATGTATATATCAATACCTGTTATTTGTGTATATATATCTATCTATATATATATATCTGTAGTATATCTTTGTGTGTGTGTGTGTGTGTGTGTGTATGTATATATATATATATATATATATATATATATATATATATATATATATATATATATATATATAAAACTGTATCAATGTATATGTGTATATAAATCTATATATATATATATATATATATATATATATATATACATTGTTATCTATATATACATCTGTGTGTCCATTAACCTATACATTTCCCGGACATAGACACTTACACATACGTATTGGGTTTTATCTCTGCTTCAACAGCATACTATTGCCTTAGTCATTATGACACCGACACTTCACTCCGGTGAACTTGTGATCAGTATACTGCACGTTATACAGCGGACAGATGTCGCACGTTTTTCATGTCTGGGGTGCCACTGATAAGTGTGATGTCATACAGTGTCATTCGACCTATTACTCATATGCGCAGCCTGTTATTCCTGCTACTGTGTTTGTTTCTGTGCACATTCATATTATTAATGTTAATAGAATGAGTGTTTGTGTTACTGAGATTGTACGTCAACATATTGATGTCTGCATGTAGTTGTGTCTTTCTGCTTTTCCCAGTTTGGGGTTGTCACAGCAGAACTCCTTTCCGCTCATGGGTGGCGTTTAGGTTTTACGTGCCGGGATGCCAGCCTTGATGCACAATGTCTGACAATGATATGCCCATTCATGCATGTCTCCATGCAGATGACGCTCTATCTGGGAATTGCACCTACATACTAGCTGACTTCCACGGGCCGCTCCATTGCAACCGGCGCAACATACCCTAGCACTCCTGTGTCCATAATCGCATATCCATAGTTTCTCCAGCACACCCGTGTTGAGTTTCCACGCATACCAGCCATTATACACCTGTTATCGCAGCCATGACACACCTTTACACATTTCCCTCTCCAGAGCATTCGGGCCCTACACACATTTTGAACCACTCGTGTATTCACAGGCTCACCATCCATTCATATTTGCACATATGTGCCTTTCCTGGTGTTATGGATTACGAACGATTTGCGGGTTATAAGTGTAGGTGGTCGCAACATGTACTACATTCTGTCTGTGTATAATGTTGACGTAGCACTTCAACGATGTTATGGCCACTGGTATAACCCTGCCTCTGGTGTGAATAGCAGTGCTCTACTCACACTTGTGCAGCTTTATCTGACATACGCTGCAAGCACTTTATAATTCCTTACTTGCTCTACATTCCCTTCACAACCCTTATGTTTGCTTTCATCTTTCAGTGTTCCTTACATATATATATATATATATATATATATATATATATATATATATATATACATATATATATAATTGCATATTTCTGTTATGTCTGTGGATATTTATCTATACACACATCTATCTATCTATCTATCTATCTATCTATCTATCTATCTATCTATCTATCTATCTATCTATCTATATCTATAAAAGTTACAGCTGTACAAGACAACATACATTTGCTGTGCTATAAGCTGCGTACACCCGCGCAGGTGCACTTGCATCTACTTATTCTGAGTTACATATGTTTACTGCCACTTCTTTGGGATTACATGTGCCTTATTCCTTATGAAAGTACCACTTTGATTGATGGAATCTGGTTAACGGCCCCATGCGAGACACGCAGTCAAGTTTACATGTATAAATGTTGGCTTTACAGCACAGAGGCATTCATTACACAATTAATATGGGCTATAGTTGTACTTGAACTGGGAATGCCTTTACGTTAGGCGGATGCTCTAACCACTACACTGTTGTTGTTCTGCCTCATTTATATGTATACCCATGGTTCATAGCTACTCTGACATACGCCTCACCGCTTCCCTTACACAGCAGGTATCCATTCTCCTGCTGGGAAAACCGCAGTACTACACTTCCGACATTCCCTCTTTCCTACTGCTCTGGACCCGTGCTGCATGTCTACTCACTCCAAGGATATTCAGAACTCCTACGCTTATAGTCCTCGCACATACGCGTGTTTGATTGTCAGGGTGTTCATGTGCTGTTCCGGGTTTAGGCTTGTCTGACTGGTGACTAGAACTGCCCTGGCACTGTTCAAGTATCAGATGTAGCACATGGACAGAGTTAGTCCAGATTTTAACATTCTACCTGTGTTTACAAACGCAGGTGTTTGGGTACCTCTGTCCGTATTATTAGTTCATCGCTACATAATATAGGGCGGGGAGTTGTTCCACTACATAATACAGCGGGGGGGGGTTCCACATGTTTCCCTACACATTTGACTATTTCATTCATTTATAGATACAATGAATATTATTCTGGACATCAGTTATAAATTCACTACAGGTATGCAATAGATGTGACAGTTGGTTGGTGTACATATGTGTACGGACCTCTGTGATACTCGGGGACTAATTTCTACAGTGACAGGGACAAGGCTATGACAAATCAGGGACAATCACGGACACTTCTACCATATTAGTACTATTAACTTGGAACGTGCTGACAGATTCGTATTACTACTAATTTTCTGCAGTTAAATGGATCTATTACTCTTCATTGTTGTAAGTAGTCATTCTCATTCAACACCTTTCCTCCAAAGGTCACTGGCTTTGTGAGTGATTAAGAGGCTGGCCAGTTATTGTGCGAATGCTCTGACCATTGGTACGGTTGACACATTGTCATATGTACAGGTTGGGATATATTCTAGGCACACCAGATTGTTTAGGCCAACACATACCCCCGGTCAGTGCAGGTTTAGAACATTCATTAGTTTCCTAGCTGTGAGCCTATACCTTTAGCACTTTAGTTGTTAGTCTGTTTCTTGTACGAATTACGTATTTTCTATCCTGACGTGATTGCTTTAGGCAACTGTTACATGCAGTATGTTACATAGTTATTTCCTATAATCACAGGACATTTGGCATTGTATCATTGTTGGTCAGGACACACCTACCCACACAGTAACTGTCCCTCACACAGTGGATCAGGGGGTATCCTGTTTATGTCAGTGCCTTCATCACCCTTTTTCCATGTGCCACTATGCGAATGTGTGCAATATATTCTCTCGATTATTCGTGTCGGGACACGTGCATCACGGGCAGGTGTTTGATCCTGGGTAGTAGGTTCTGCATGACCATCTAGGGCTGGACAGTCTTGTGCACCACTACTGCACATTCCAACTTGTGTGCAGATGTCTACAGGACTGGACATCATGTCTTGATACACATTCTAATGTTTACACAGGTTACTTATCCCATGAGGGATATCCAAAAATTTAACAAGACCGATTCTGACCATTCTTCTGGCGTTACGAAAATGTGCTGGGGGTTTTACATACAAGAGACATAGGTTGCAATCCTGAAACTGCCTAGGGTGACACTACCTACTACATATGAGTAGTGGTCACTATGTGTAGATGTGGCTGCGCCAAACTAGTAGGCCAAGTATAGCTGGATTTGGTGGATGTTCAGGTATGGGGGCAGGTTGTGTGCTGTGGAGGGGATGCTGGGTAGTCCATTATGCATCCATGTGTGTTGTATTTGATTTGGCCAGTTCCATTAGGTGACATTTCTGTACATTTGTATCGCATATTTTAATATTCATATGTTTGTGGGATTGTGTTCTACAGTATGGCCTGCCTGGTTGTATTTCAGATGTGTATACATGTTCTTTGTGTTTCTTTCTGCTTCACCCGCTGCTCCCTCATACACCTCCAGTTCACCTATTCTGCATACGACACAGTCTCGCCTTTGAGGATTATACCATTACCCACCCCCCCCACACACATATTCCTGACACTCCATTCATCACTGCTTTAGTTGATGGCCCATGACACGGTCAAGGTAACACATTGCATACACTACATATGTCAGGTACCTGTATGATTGTGTCGACTACCCTGGCATGTTTCACCTTCCACATGCTATACATCACGCACATAGGTACACGCCCATACTTAACTTTCATGACATGGTTGGTACACCCGGGTAATACCCGTTCAGTTGTGACACATCCTGACAAGTATGGCTTGGACCGCAGATGTGCGGATTTTGGCCGACTGTTCTGATCATTGGTAGGATGCCACCTTTTCCTATGTCCAGGATGGGATATATTCTGGACACATATCCGATTGTACTGGACAACACATACCCACAGTCAGTGCTACAGATAATACTGTTCCTTTAAGCCTACATGTTGCCTTATTGTTGTAGCAGTTTATATGCTCCTTCTGTTTCATTTACATGCTTATTCTATTTCCTGTCACATATGGTATGTTAAATATGGACATACCTATTGTATGTGACTATTACATGCGTTGTGGGATATAATTCCCTCATGCGGTCGCTAGATATTTACATTTATCGTGGTTTTTGTTATGGACACATCTGCCCAGCTGTGTACTCTCCCTCACAATATGGGTCAGCTGGTGACCCTGACCATTGGGCTGGACGTACCTATTGGCGGTGCGCTAACATGATGCATTTCACTTTCACTTGGTATAACTATCTACACTGCATTGGACACGGTTTTCAATGTCATTTGTTTGAGGGATAGGGACCCGTTATTCCCTACCGTGCATTTGTGTTTGCTTCTTCATTTTGTGTTCGCAGGAACTGTCTCACATGCTTTGCATACGTTTCAGTATCCACGGACACTGACAGATGTGATTACTATTGCTTGCAAATTGTTATATGCAAGCATTTTAGGTTGCACATCGACAGCTGACATTTCCATGCCTCCATGCGGCACTTCGACACGCCCTATGCACTCACGCTCCTTTCCTATGCACGTGGCTGTGGCGGCAGCGCGCCTTCATTAATATGCATTTGGCGCTACTGCGCCTTCTTCATGCCACACAGTTGGCACAAGCCTAATGCCGGCCTTGCACCGAGCTTTATGAATCCCGGGGCTATTGTTCCTAAATGTAAAATCTGGTTTATTATTAATATTTATTTATTTTATTTATTTATTTTACATTTGTTTACCGGGTTAGTCCAACTGGATACATATCCATTTTCAGCAGAGACGCGGGGAGAAAAGCTCCACAGTCAAAAACAAGACTTTAAGTTACATACAAGTGATTACATAATAACATGGTAGGAAAAAACACAACTTGAACATGTCCATTTTCATAATAGATCCGAGGAGAAAATCTCCACGTAAAAAAAAAAACAAGACTTTGATTTACATACATAACAAATTATTGGTATCATGGTAGGAAGAGACTTCAATTTAAGACATAGCTATACGTTAAGTATTCATGAGATATGTAGGTAAAAGAAATAGGGATGAACTAGACAATATTGAGGATTTAAATTCTAAGCTCAGAGGAGAAGGGCGAAGTTTTATCCATACATCGCTCATAGTGAATTATGAGGTGAAGGCAGTCGAGAGGAATAACCCCACGTAACTCTGGTATTGTTAGTAAGATGTCCCAATTTGTACTAATAACATCACATACCATATTGATGTTGCTAGCAAAAGTCAGAGGCATTCTCAATTTGGTTCTGTCAGTGTTGTTCACAGACCCACACTCATCTATGCCATTAGGTATCTGCATAGACACTGTGTTAGAGTTCATGCCAAAAGAATGGTCTGCATCTGTCCATCCTCTCCTTCCAAGCTTCTGAAATCTGTGTATCTATGATATCATTCTTATAGCCCCTGCTTAAAACCCCTGCTTTGAAAACACTCTTGGTACAGTTGATAGTCCAAAATGTAAGGCACAGAACTGAAAATGTGATCTAGATACACAAAAGTTTAAGAAACACCTGAAATCTGGATGAACAGGGATGTGATGGTAAGCATCTTTTAAATCTAGGGTTACCAGGAAACTTGAATGAAGAAGAAGAGGTAAAAGGTTATGAAGTGACATCACAAACAGGTTTAGGAAAGAAAGAAAGATTCTGAACTGGTCTCCAAGCATTTTCATTATTTGGCACTAAAATATTCTTGAATAAAACCCTTTTTCACATCTGGGAAGGGAGAACTAGTCCTATCACTCCTTGGGACAGCATGTGATGAAGTACAGGTGTAAATAAAACAGCCTGGTCTGGGGAATGAGGAATTATCCCCAGAAAGAAGGAATTTTCTACCATTGCCATCTGCAATGTTGATGAATAATCTGCAGAACCCACTTATATGAAACTGTCACCAAAGAGAAAAGTGGAGATTTAGACTTTTTTGGAAAACAAAAGGTGATGCCAGGGTTGGAGGGGTAAACAAAGTCTGTTAAAAAGTCATTCTGACTTACTGGACTGCCCTTGGCAATAGGCTTCCTGCAGTTTAGTTTGCAGGAGTCATTTTTTTCTGAAATAGTTAACTTCCTTTCTTCTAGTTTTTAAAATGCATTCCCCTGGGTCACAGAAGTTGGGTGTCTTCTTTCAGCCCAAAACCTCAACTATGTTATTAAGGTAACATACATTTGACCTACATCAAAGTTTAACTAAGTTATTAAGGTAACATACGTGAGGTCTTCTGTCATTAACTGGTGATAACACATTAATCGATTATTTAGTAGATAATTTAATGCAATTTAGTGTTAAATCCAAAGGTTTATTCTGTCTGCTTGTGTATTTTTTGTTTTGTATGTTCAATTGTAGATAGTTAAGATTTTTCCACTAGGCATTTAGTAAAACCGCAAGTAATCTGAAATTGTGATTAACTGTGATTAACTGTACAGTCACCTGTGTTTTTTGATTTTGAGCTTTATTAGAATATGACAGCTTGCCATAGAGTTGCTGTATACTATAAACGTTACATATGTTCTTTCCGGAAAATCTTTATACCCTCCCCCCTTTCATAATGCATGTACAGCATAGGAACATGTACCTAAACCTCTCTGCTCTAAGAGATCTAGTAAAGTAGTCAGCTATTTTACAAAGTGTTCGATTATCTTCAGGTTCATTTTTTTTTTTGCTTATGTAATCTTCTTTAGCTGCTATGTATACATTTTATGTGTGACGTCTATGTTTTTCTAGCTGTCATATGCACTACAGCTGACCTTATTACAGTGTGTAAAGGTAACTGTTGCATCTGTTTGAAATATGACATTTATGAAGACACAATCTGTGAGTTTTTTTTTAACTCCCAGGAAATGTACTATCTTAGAATCTTCCTGTAGGTGCTGTAATCTGTCTTCCACTGTCTGTGACTAATCTGTCTCTGCCATGGTTCTTCTCTTGCAGAGAAAGAACCAAGGGTAGTAGGGACATCTGCTGCTTTATTGCTGTACTTTAGTCACATTGCTGACTCTCCTCTCCCTTAGTTATACTGCTGACTCTCTTCTGTGTTTCTATCACATCTTAAACCTCTCTTTTGATTTCCTTATTTCAGTGCCTTATGATCCCTTTATGCATCCTGGCTGCAAGCAGCCTGACACTATTAACCTCCAGTAACTTCATGCTAAACGAAAGTGTCAGTGCAGACTACCATCAGCTTTCACTGAAACTGCAACCAGTACAATGATGATTTAACATAACTGTTGTCTTTGTGTATTTGTGTATTTGTAACAATTTTGGAATACATGTACACCATATAATGCCAGATATTGGATCTCACACAGCTGGTAATGGTCATACTGACACCTGTACCCCAGAGAAACTGTAACGACTCTCTATTATCTGTTATCCTTTTCCATAAATGGCTCTCACCCCCTGAATTCTTTATATGCTAATGCAACTTTATAGCAGTCTCTATTGTTTAAACCCACACAGCTTAGTGTCAAATGTATTGTGCTAATGAAAGAAATAAAATCTTCTTTAAATAATGCTGGTCTCCTGCATGGGTGATCTCAACACCATTCGCTCACCTGCCCCCAATTAAAATAAACTTGAACCCATCAGTCTCTCCCTGTCTATGAACATTAACTGCTCAAACTACTATCACCAGTTTGTTTTTCTCTCCCTTCCACCCTTTCTTACACACTCCTTCAAACACATTAACTTTGTTTGTCTTTTGGCTTTTCCCGGTTAGGGGTCGCCACAGCGGAACTCCAGTCCGCTAATGACTGGCAGTAGATTTTTATGGTGCCAGTTTGCCAGCCCAATGCCCAACCTTCAGCGAAGGCATACCCATTCACGCATGTCTTTTGGAGGCCACTCGACCGCGGGGAGGACATGCAGACTCCACACAGAAAACACTCCAGCTGAGAACCGAACAGGAAAACTTCTTGCTGTGAGGCAACAACGCTATCGCTGTACCACCGCAGCTTCTTCAAACACATTGGGCAGGATTCACGAAGCCTCTGTGTAAGAGTTACAAGGCTTACATGGAGGCTGCAGTTAAACGGTGTGACGTCAGCATGCCATGCATATGCATGAGGGCATGCTGAATCACACCTAAGGCTAACATGGTCCGTGTAAGACAGTAGGGGGTGTGTCCGTAGGGCGAGCCCTGCAAACGGACATGCCCCCAGAAGAGTAAAAGTCCCGAAAGTAAACCCCCACGACAGAGTCCGTGTAAATGTGAATAAACACAACACAACACATGCCCCCACAGACTATGAACATAAAATGTAGAAATGAACATCTTATTTTTTTTTATTAGTTGTAAAGATGTTTGCCCATGAGTGCACTCATTTGCGCGGGCGTGCCTGTCGCTAAGCCACAGTTAGCAGTCAGTGGAAAAGCATATAAGAACTAAATATGCAAAGTAAGCCAAGAAGCAATAGCGTAGCGGTAGAGACGTCGGCTGAAGAGGAGGCAGTCATGGTTCAAGCCCCCGCAACATCAATTTTTATTTTTAGTGAAATAAGCACAAAACAAGTCCCTGACATATATGTACATATATAAAATTATATTTTATGTAAAATGCAATGAAATGGGCCATGTATTTTGAAGAAATGTGAGATAAAAAAAAAATGTCAGATGTGCCTATAGCTGAGCTACAGTCTAACAAGTTGAGGATATCTGCTTGTAGGTGAGCAGTGTTTTAACAGGTGTAAAATGAGTGTCCGTAGGTAAGCAGTGTTTTAAGAGGTGTAAAATGAGTGCCCGTAGGTGAGCAGTGGTTTAATAGGTGTAAAATGAGTGCCCGGGGTTGAGCAGCATTTTAACACGCTGAAACTGTGTGCCTGTAGCTGAGCTGAGCGTAATATGCGTGCTGACAGCCAAACGACATGTAAACCAGCGTGATCCGTTTGTGAGGAGCTGCGCACCGAGCCAACAAGCTAACCGACGGGCAACGTTGAGCAAGCTGTATCAAAACTGCCTTTACACAGACACACTTCCTAGCCTATGTAGACAGTCATAAAATATAAAAAGCAATGGCCAGGTTCGAACCCAGGATACCATGCACCATAGTCAAAGTACTGAACCACTAAGCCATGACAGTTGCGCTTAGAAATGCAGTAATAGCATATATATAGGAATGAATAGAAAGAGGATCATGACAAAGTAGGTTTTGTGAAGCTGATACAATTCCAAAATGGCCAATCACAGATAAGTGCGGGAAAAACGGCATATATAAGCCCCATAGGCGGGAATACATAGCATAAATGATTGTGGACCCGACTTGCAGCCAGGATGTCAGGTGTAGGAGAGGGTAGTTGCTTCCAAGCACAGAGGTGGGGCATTGAGGAGTCCAAATATATGGTTTGGCTCCTCGTCCATGATCATGAGGCCCAACTCATGCAGGGCCAGGTCCTGTGGGGAGCATATAGGGCTGAGGCGTGGGACCGGTTGGCACATGATCTCACCAGTGCCACAGGAATACCAAAGACTGGTGAACAGGTCCGTCACCACCATGCGGACCTGAAGAGACGGAAGCAGGACCAACTGAACCATTGGATCCAGGAGGCCTGGCAAATGCCCAACGCCCAACTACTGAGTAAGTTACATGTAATTATTTATGTAAGAAATTAACCTAGCTGATATTATGGAGATGTGTATTCCAATATTACTTCATTTATATTACAGCTGCAGGTGTCCTTTCCATGAACCGTCGAGCCTATGCCGATAGGCTAGTGCGGTTGTGCCACCAGGCAGGTCAGTAATTCTCTCCCTGTAACTGTAAAAAAATATATAAGTATGACAGTTAGCAAAAGAGTGCAGTGTAGTCACTTACTAATAAAATGTGCAAGTAACAGTGTAAGAGAGTTTGCAAGTATTGCTTGATTACAAAAGTGTGATGCAGCCTGTAATCCAAATATAAAAATGAAACAAGTCTGAAATAAAGATGTCCCACCTGTAATATAATAGTACATAACCTGCAGCAGGCTGAAAAGTACAGCTGCAGAAGCTGAGTAAAACAGATGTGTGAAATATATCCCTGTTGAAATTCTGAAACATGACGTAAGTGAGACTGTTGGAAAGGATTGTTATAACTAAAAGTAAAACATGTCAATAAAGCCTAGAATTAAGTACCATCCTGAATTGTAAAAATAAAACAAGGGAGAGAGTGTGAGAAAGAGGTATGAATCCACCAATAAAGTAGTAATAACTCCTGAATAAAGTATACTGCAGTCAGTACAGAATGAAATGAAGGTGACAGGCAGAACCAAACAGCAACATGTGTTGAAAAAAGTACTGAAGCTGGAATGTGTGTCCCAAAATCTGGATATGTCGCTCTCAGTTTACAATATGCAGATAGTATGGTTGTCTGAAATACCAAACATCCACAGTTGTCTATAACCATATAAAGCAAATGTAGCAGGATGATGTAGCTGAACAGAGCCAGATATGAATGTGTATGAATTAATATGAAATGTATATTGATGTAGCAGTAACATTCCTATCACCAACCTGAATTAGTTATCACATAGGAAACTGTAGTCAGACCTGTAGTGTGTATATATCTGCAGCTAGTAGAAATGTACAGCATATGTATAGGTATTTGAAGTTGTTAATGAAATATTTCTTCACCCTACCCTATAACCACAAATAATCCATTCCACGTGAAATGGGTATGTGCATTCACAATTAACACCCCTGGACATTTGTCCTGTTGGTTCATACATATTTGCATGTACGTTGATGCATATGCCCTGTTCATACATCCAAACCTGATGGCCTGTTGCCATCAATCAACCCTGCATGTTGTTGGATTGTGTATTGCTGTTCATATTATGCATGTGTTATGCTTGCTGTTCAATGGCTTAAATTTATGGGTGTTTGGTTAATGGGAATACTAATGCATGCTGTTACAACTAATTGTGAATGGTATTGTACGTTACTAACCCAAACTGTCATAACATAATGCAAAACATAGGACGACAGGGAAGGTGGGTTCCAGCGGACCCACCTCTCCCACCTCAGCTGGCGAGTGCACCTGGCAGTAGTGCCCAGGCCGGACCCTCCTCCAGTGACCCTGTGCCACCTGCAGGTGGAAGCACTGCAGGGGATGGGGCTCGTCCCCCATCTGCAAGTGTGGCCGGAGGAGAACATCCACTCACCCTCCATAGTGTCCGGACTGTGGTGCGTAAGGAGATCCGGCACGCTGTGCTTGGGCCCCTACACCAGCTTGAGGCACAGGTGGCACAACTCATGGGCATGCCTGCTGCCCGGCCTACACAGCCCCCAGCACAGCCCCATCCTGGGCAGTGAAGGCACAGTGGCAACTGCCCATGGGTGGGGATCTCAGTTCCACTGCTGCCATCTGTGGGCTCATGGGCTTGAGATATCCAAACATCCGTTCCCGTCAATTGTGTAACCCCCCCACATATGTCATATACCACCCCTGTATGCGTCTTGTTTGTCTTGTCTGTTAACCTCCCCTACCTACCTCCCCAGCTATACCGACTTCCTGTACCTGACATACCTCTCTCACCTGAAAAGAAAAAAAAAAGGGCACTCTGTACCCACAAAAAAATTATGCCCCACACATAGCTGCCCATTTTGCACACATGTCTGCTGGACATGTAAACTGACAATTACAATTGGCTGTACAACAAATATTATTATTGTCCTCACACCTCTCTCAGGGGTGGAAGGTTTCAAATTTCACACCAAATTACAAACATATGCTGTTGCTGACGAAGAAATGGGCAGCTATGGGCCTTTCCTACATCCCTTCTGCAAAACCCAAGCTTGTTTTCCTACTGTCCTACCCTCTTTGTGCCCCCTTTTTCACCACTGTCCTATCTCCCCATTTTCTTTTCTTTAAAAGAAAATAGCGCAGGTGTGCACGAGAGTAAGCACTTTTAAGCAGTAGTAAGCGGGTGTGTGCTTCCGTGCTCTTAGCTAAGCATGTGTGCGTGAAGCTAAGCGGCAGTGTGTACGCGTGACTTCCGCGCAAACCAGCGCTAACCCGCTTACAACTGCTTAAAAGTGCCTTAGTCACTCTGAATGACAAGGCCTGTAGTTTTCTCAGCAGCAAAATAAAATACCTCCCTCAGTCTCGAACCCAGGAAACACTAGTCTGCATGACTTACCACTAAGCCATGACTGCTATACAAGAACATTGTGCTGAAAGAAATATATCATAAAATAGTAGGAATTAATGTAAAGGGAATATTGCAAGTCTAGTACACAAAGCATGTCATGTATATTTACTGTCAAATCTAGTGGATTTGTAAAATAGTACTGTGTGCTGAGAAACAGTCATGCTAGTTGGTAGCTACTAGGTAATAATGTCACTGTAGCATCTGGCAAGCCACACACATACTCAGAGCAGGATAAACACTGCCATAGTTGAATAGTTAAGAGATCAGATATAGCAACTGTGACTGAGTTACAGGGATGTCCCTGATGTGAAAACAAATGTCAACTGTGCCCCACTGACACCCTGTCAAATGTACTAACAGTAGGCAGAAAGGTGTAACTACACATGCAATGATAACTATGACTGACTGAAGGTATGCACCACCTGCACGGCACAAATGGTGTACTAATACATATGCTTGAAATAACCCACAGTCACAACTGCAGAGTATCAGAATATGCCATTGGAGTAACCCACTGCTATGTACCATTCCATGAGGCTGATAAAAGATGCACCGGAGAGTATCTGAGGCCTGCTCAGCAGCATGATCAAATACCCCTGTAAGTGTCAAGGCCCACACCATGGCCAGACCACACTGCATGCAGTAACACCCTACCATAACAAACACATAGGGAATTGCTGCCCAAACAGATTTAGCAAGCATTACAAGCTGTGAATGTAAATGGAAAATAGGAAAGCCATAGCAACACATTACAGGAAAGACACCTAGCAGGCATACAACGAGTGAATGTAAAGGCCAAATATTGAAGCCATAGCAACAGATTGCAAGAGCCACTGCTATATACCAGTTACACCACAATCCCCACAGGAAAGCACACACACCCATATACACAGTATTACAAGTCGTAGGTGTCAGTTTACATGCACACGGAGAACAGGACACTGGAGGAAGGAAAACTCAGCTTACAGAAGTGCATGCATTGCAGTGTCTACAACACAGCCTGAAATATGAGAGACATACCAACCCTTACACTCACAGAACAGTGTCCACAGCAAACCAGCATGGTCCCCACCCTGATAATCTGAAAGGGCTATGCCTACCTAACAGACCTTTTTATAGCACAGTCCTGTAATCACAGTGAGTAGTGACACAGAGAAGACCCCTGCTGTAAACCTATGATCTCCCATCTACTTGTCAAGAATGCACATGAAGAATGTCAGTGAGGGTCTCTGCCTAACATGAACTGGGATCCTGTTCCACAGTATGGGAAGCCTCTTAGTGATGGATCTGTCCCTACAGTATGTCTATTCATATGTGTGTTGAGGTTTAAATCCGTAGCTGTCGTGTTTCTGATGGATTTGGATTGTATGAGGTGGAACATGTCCATCAATACCAGATTGGACATGGCCTACTACATCAGGCACAAATCACCCCTACGTAGGCAGTATGCTATGGAATAGAGCATGAGTTACGTTAGTCTGGCAGCATATGACAGTTGTTGCAGACCCTTGATCCTCCTGGTGATGTACTTATGGGGTCCCCCTCTCTGTTGCAAGTGCCAGGTGAGGTACATACCAAATGGTGCATAGTACACAGTCATGGGCCTGATAAGGGAGGAGTATAGGGGTACAATGACCCCTTTTGATGTGGATGTGAATCCCTTCATGATAAGGAGGGCAAGGTAGGAAGTCCATCCAACCACTTTGGCAACGTGGGTGTCAAATGAGTGGTCAACATTGAACAGTGTCACCAGGTCTCCGATTACTTTGTCTGTACTCAGTGGGTTATTGTCTATGTGATAATATGTAGGTACCTTGTCCGTCCAAAAGGGTATGAGTATATTTTACGTGGCATGCAGTGTAAGGCCATGACTCCGGCACCAGTTGTTGGTGTCTGTGAGGCCTGTCAGTAGGATGTATGTGTCAGCAGGTGTATCGCCTATGGCGCCTAGTATGCAGTCATCTTTGAACATTGTCAGCCACTACCCTCCCATGTCTGCTTCCACATCTGAGAATGATATGCCGAACATGAGCAGTCCCAGGACAGAGCCCTGTGGGACACCACATGTGACTGGCTCTGAGTCTGACATGGCACCAGTGAGTTTGACTGTAGGGTTTCTATCCATTAGCCAGTTTGCAACCCATCATGTGACATATGGATTTACATTTCAGCTGTTGATCATGTCTATGATGCCAGAGTGCGGTATTGTGTCGAAAGCCGTAGGCAAGTCCAGGTAGGCTGTATGGACCACTGTGCCCTCATCAATGGCTCTAGTGACTGATTTGAAAAGGTCAACCAGGTTCATAAGGCAGGATCTGCCCTCTACAAAGCCAAACCGGGTAGGATCAAGTGTCTAAGTCCCCAATGTCTTTGTGTATGGGTACCATAATTATCCTTTCCATAGTGTTGCAGACCAGGCTGGTTAAGCTTATGGGACAGTAGTTACCAGGGTCTGTAGAGGTGCCTTCTGTGTGGAGTGGGACTACTGTTGCTGTATGCCAGTGTCCAGGTACATATGCTGTAGTAAGGCTATGGCTGAATAGCATGTAATGTGTATGTGTAGCTCTTCTTGTAGTTCACATAGCATGCAATCTGCAATACCGTTGGGTCCCATTGATGCTGTGTTTACAGCTGTGCTGAAGGTGGTTCCCAGCTGGACATCTGAGATAACAGGGAGGTTACAGTCAGATGGGATAAGTAATTCCACATGTGTGGGTGAGGGAGGGGAGAAACCTGCACTGAACCTGTCTGCCAGAATGTTGGCATTATCTGTGTGTTCAGAGTAGCGTTTGTCACTGTGAACTAACTGTGAACACAACTGAGGGTTCCCACCCAGGTGTGTAACATAGCAGAGGAAGGCCTTGTGGTTATCTGTAGTGACCATAGCGATGTCCCTCTCATTGTTGGCCTTGCATGTTTGTATGACAAAACGTATCTTTCTACTACTGCTGATCAGAGATGCGATAGCTCTATGGAAGTATGCTCTGCCATGCAGTAGCTACCTTCTGTTGTTATACAATTTGTTCAATGCTGGGGTCCACCAGACAGGACGCCTGCCCTTGGTGGAGAGGGTCATGGTTTCATTTGTGATTGCATGATCCATGCATTCTTGGAGATGTCTGTAGAAAGCATATGTGAAGGTATCTGCATTGTGGGAAGTGGTTTACACTGGCCCAGTGGGCATTAAGGATACCAACTCAGTTATAAGAAGTGTAAAGTCAGCATGTGAGAGGTTTCCCACTGTAGTCTTTTGTGTTGTGGGGAAGGTGGGATATGTATATCCAGGGGGATTAGTCTGTGGTCAGATGTGACTAGTGAGGGGTATACTTCCAATGTGTAGCACATTGTCCCCATGTTTGTGATGATCAGGTCTAGTATATTATCTCCTGTTGTGGGAGAGGTGACTAGCCATTCCATTTCATTTGACATAGTGAATTCCGGGAACCTTTGGGCTAGGGTGTTTGGGGTAGAATAATTCACCCAGTGTATGTTAGGGTAGTCACAGTATCCCAATATGATGGTGTGTGGTGGGACATTCATATCATCCAATGTCTACAGGAAGGCTGACTGTGGTCCCTGAGATTGGGAGGGTGGTCTGTAACATGCTACCAGTTGTATAGCAGGTTTGCCTATGGTTATCTGCACCTGGATGGTCTGTGATGCTTCATGTGTTGCCACTAACCTGGAGGTGTGTGTCCTCCATGAATATGGACACACCCCCTCCCTTTTTGTTTTGTCCCGAGTCCTGGGGCCAAAACGCATGATACGGGGTATAGCCTGGTATCACTGGTGTGCTCTCAGGAGCCTTGAACCAGGTTCTCACTTACTGCACAGACATTGAGATTGGTAGAATATGTACGTACAGATATATGTAATACACACATACATATATAGATATCTGTAGAGACTTATACATATACAGATAGATCTGATTGACAACAGATATGTCTGTATATGACTATCTCTCTCTCTCTCTGTCCCACCCCCTCACACTCTCACTCACCCTGTGTGTCTCTCTCTCTCACTCTCTCCCCCTCTCTCCCCACATCTATATGTATATATCTACATCTATATATACATATTTTATATACATATATACAAACAGATATATATCCATATACAGATATAAATATATCAATATATATATACATATATATATATATATATATATATATATATATATATATATAGACTGTGTGAGGCACATGTGTGCAGATGTCTTGCAACAGGTGCCTGGTGTCACAGTCATGGAGTGAACACCAGTGTGGATACTGGAGTACCATACCCCATTCAAAAACACTGACACCAGTAACCACCACATATGTACATGCCTGCCCACCACTGCATGTGTCGGGGGGGAACAGGGTCAACAAGTGTACAATAGGCTCCACATCGATATACACAGTGGCACACTAGTCCTGTAATACCTGTACATGGAATGTGTCAGCAGACATGGCCAGTGTCAGCTATGGACATGTAGTTCACTGTACCCCTCCACACTCCACAATGTCCTACACAGTATGTACCTCCCATGACAGCTACAGATATGGAGAAGGACACAGACATATGCAAGTAACTGTGTCAATGCACTCAAACACCACAGAGTGCACACAGACTACCTACATAGAGATTACCACTGCTGGATATACATAGTTTGGTCACACCCATGACAGTTGTCTAACAACCATGGTAACACCTCCAACATCCACAACAAAAATTACCTATGTCTGTCGTCCTTGTCACTGCAGTATAGAGCACATGGTGGAAGTACAGGACCCTACCCACAGATATGACATACCCTGTAGTAGACCACACAGAATTAAGAAGCAAGGCTCCCCATGAGTAGATGTCAGACATACCCCTGCTGAATGTTATGCAGATAGGTAATATGCCATATGAGTCACCCTGTTTAACTGTTTGTAAGGAGCAGGTACGATCATAACACATGTGTCACAAGGGGCAGGGTAGCATAACAGTATGCTGCTGTAGGCCCAAGGCCAAAAGCACACTACCTACCTAAGACACAATGCACACCCATGAACACATTGCAAATGGAATATGTGAGGTGGAATGAGTGTGCTAGTGACTGGGTGCATGTTGTGTACTGGTGTGATTGCTCACCATGACTGTCTGTCTGTCATGATAGTGTGTGTCCTTGGTGTGAGGCCAGAGACAGGCGTGTGAGGTATTGCGGTGAACACATACTACATTGACATATGTTGTGCTGTGTTACCCTGTATGTCACTGTGGTGCAGGTAGGGTTATGGCAAGTAAGAGTAGTGTGCATTACCAGTGAAATATGTAACGTGCATTGTGTGCAGTGCTTGGGCTGATAATGTTCCCCATACAGTACCTTGATACAAACCCCCAGTGTGAGGTTGTGTATTGTACCTGAAACAGTGTGTTGACTGCTGCAGGATACTAGTCTGTCGTATGGAGTGTGCCAGGTACTGTTGCACAGTTGTCGGATGAGCACTGATATCTGGTCATGTACATGCGTATCCCCCAATAGACAGACAGATGCTATATATGGTGCTTAAATTATATCACTGCAGTCAAGTATTATGTGTATTATGTATGCTATAGTTTGCTGACAGATATTGCTGACATATTTTCCTTCTCCTTTTCAGGGCCATGTTTCACCAGCGGAACCCTGTCTACTCCGCTGCAGAGGAGGAGCAGATACACCAGAGCCTGGTGCACTGTACTCTTTTCCCACACCAGCCAGAACCAGCAGGAGAGGGCTGCACTGTGGCAAGACCTGGTCCGTTGGGTAAATGACATAGGCACACATAACCGGACATATGAGCAGGTACACCATCACTGCAGTGATTTAATTAGAAATGTCCATCAGCGTGTGTTGGATATCCACAGGCAGCAGCTTGCCACAGGTGGTGGGGTGGCTAGACATTCCCCCCTCACCAGACTGGAGGGACTACTCCTGAGTGTTGTGGCTCCAGCAGAGCAGCAGCAACAACAGCATACATGTGTAATGATGGAGGCTGGAGCCACACAGCAGCAGAACACAGAGCGTGCAGGTAACATGCCATGTGTATAGTTGACCATTCTTTACACTGTTAGGTTATGCATGTGTGAGGTGTGTCCTCATTTTGTAGCTGTAATCTTGGTAATTATTGTGCATTAGTGATATCCTCAATATCTGTAGTACACCTGTGGAAGCTAACTGTTGCACTACTGAAGTGTATCATGCCCACAGTATCAATGGCACAGTTGTGCCCACTGACGATAAATGTCTCTTTTCTGCAGGTCCCTCTGGTGTAACAGCAAGGCAGTCTATCCATGCTTGTGAGTGTGTAATACCATTACCTTCAATACTCTGTATACTAATAGTAATAATAGGCTGAAGAAGTAGTGCTATGTGTTTGATTGCAGGTGTGTTTGTGTCTGTGGGTTGATATCTCATACACTGAGGTGTGTGCATGTGTGCATGTGCGCATGTGTGCATGTGTGCATGTGCGCATGTGTGCATGTGTGCATGTGCCCATGTGCGCATGTGTGCATGTGCCCATGTGCGCATGTGTGCATCAGTGGTGGCATTGTGTACACATTGTAAACTGTGTTTCCTGTCTTACTCCCACAGGTTCTGGTGCTGCTCTGGTGTCGTGCAGCAGGGAACCTGAATCAGCTGCTGTGGATAGTGATAATGATGATACCTGTGTAATGGCACAGGTAGGTGTGCCAGGGTCCGTCATTGGTCAGCCAATTGACACTACACAACTGTCAACCCTATCAATGTGCACAGTCATCCTGCCAATACATCCTTTGTCACCAATGTCCCTAGGTGATGGACAGGATACAGTGTGCATTGACCAGAGTAATGTGGTACCGGTGGCACATGCATCCCCACACTGCAGCCATGGCCAGGGTCCTGACACGGTACAACACAGGCAGACATCCATGGGTTCTCGTGGGAGCATCCGTGGGTGTACCATCCCTGTCAGACATGCCCACAGAGGTCTTTCAACCCCAGCTATGTTTCGGGCTGTAATGCAGGCACAGTCACGTATGGAACGGTACACCAGACAGGGACTGAGGGAGCTGAGAGCATGTCACACAGCCATGAGTGACACTATGCGTGATGTTGCGGCTGCCATCCGCAACTTCACCGAGGTCATTGACAGACTTGGGGGGGACACATTAGATCTGTTCCACAACTATATGTCCATGAGCCAGGGCAATGGTGGATGGTTGAGGCATCGACGTGGCTGTATGCCAGCAACAGCAGCAGCTGACAGCCGTCGCGGATGACAACAGGGCTGCGGCCACTCACATAATGCCAGCAGCAGCTCCAGCAATGCTGGGTCTGTGCTGTCATCGGACCGCCCCAGGAGACCACGTGCACGTGGCGCTGGACTGTCCCAACAGGGACCTGTCTCCAGTCAACAAACACCTGCTTCTGATGACAGTACCCAGTCTGGCTTAGTACCTGATATTGTCCGTAGCACCCCTGCCAGGCACAAGTACCGTGTCCGTGGCCACAGACTGTGATCTGTATGACCTGGCAGGTACAGTCTGTGGCTGTCCACAAACACCTGTATATGGCAGCCATGAGGTGGGACTGTGTGCATTCATACACACATGCAAAATGATAACACCTAGGGCTACCGCATACACGCACACACTGCATCAACATTACCCCATCTTGTACTGCTGTCCCTCACCAACACACACACACAGACATGTCAATTGGTTGTATCAGTGGCAGACTCAGGCATACCAGGTACACACCCTGTGCATATGATGAAACTGTGCCACCTCCTGCAATCTGTAAAATCGGTGCAGGAACAGGTTAACATGGTGCTGATGCACAGGGTGAGTACATAGACGTATTGTAATAGTATGATGTTGACAGCAGTACAGTGTAATGATAGCATTGTGGGTATATACCAGCATGCCTGATGCAGTTACAGTATGAATGTCATTGTATTGTTTTGTACACCCATAGTAATTACCACAGTGTTCTGTCTGCACATCTTTGCATACTGATGGTGAGGCTGTGAAGGGATGGCCACCTACATAGGTAGCACAGGCGATACAACAATGTACATATTGATACTCAATTATGGCCATGTCAGCTGTGAGTTGCATGCTGTCCACACACGACTCTGCAATGCAGATGTTTCAGGATGTTGATATCTGTGCAGTACTACACAACAGGTCCAAGGCTCACAAGAGCACACTAGCACTACAAGGTCACACCTCATACCATGCATGACAGCATCAAAACACAGAACTAACTATGACAGGAGGGAGAGTGTCCATACATGTCAAGGATACTGTTGTGCCAGGACAGGTAGCATACATCATACTAAGTCTGGAACTGCTGAGTGAGGGCTCAGTGTCTGTTTTTTGACGTGTATTATTACAGGTATGAGCACTTGGGTATCAGGCCAGTTATTCAACATTACGAAGGTACGTGGTCTATACAGTTGTGTGGGGTGCGGCTGGACCCAGCCCGTCTGACCTGGGAATGTCTGGGTACTGGCTTATAGTGCCTGCATATATGCACTGTTACCTACTGGAAGTCATACACCTTGTTTGTTTTAGCATAGTCTACATACAGGCCTGCTGACTGTAGCTTTGTTTGTATGCATGTTTGCCTGCTATGTTCCTGAAACACTGATTCCACCTGCAGTGCAGATATACAGTGCCTCTGTGGATCCCTAGTGACATCTGTGTTGCTTACTGTACTGATGTCCATGTGTCACTTGACAGAACGTCACTGTTTGTCCTGTTTGCATGTAGCTTGCCTGTAACACATTGCATATGACTTACCTCACATTTGCTCAAGACAACATTCATATATGCCAGCACTAACAAATCAGGAGCACTACACCCTCACATAGTCACCTTGAGTACCTTGTTCCCCATTGGCCCTATGTGTCGTTAGTATGGGAGTCACAATGCTATGGTAGCATGTGCAAAGGTCACCTGTCGATCTACTCTCAGGTCCAGTTGGTGAATCTGTGAGTCATGTGGCAATGTTACAGCTGCCTCATGTACACAGACAACCCTCTCCCCTTCCCATACACGTACAACACATGTGAGAGATACAACCACATAGCCAAACTGGGGGCTAAGCTCTGTTTACACAGCACTGGCATTCCCTGTCAGGTGAAGTGGGATACTACAGTGAATACAGTACCAGTCTCCCATAGACCTGCCACAACCACAA
The DNA here is from genome assembly GCF_019279795.1 of Protopterus annectens. Lineage (NCBI taxonomy): Eukaryota > Metazoa > Chordata > Ceratodontiformes > Protopteridae > Protopterus > Protopterus annectens. Next base: position 1,560,171,049 of record NC_056731.1, on the reverse strand, counting down.
TCCAAACACAGAAACACACAGGTACATTATTGGGCTCTCAGAATAGCATCCTGCCTGAGCAGCTGATGCCTGCAAAGCAGACACACAAGCAAACGTTAAGCCAGAGCAGAGCACATGCAACACATAGCTCACAAAGCCTGTGTGCCAAACAGTCACAGGCCATACGGCTAGACAACACACCTGCTACAGTTGTATGAGGTACCTCTATCGTCATGTACACTGAGGTCCTGCTCCCAGACTGAACAAGGTGATGGTCACGCTGAGCTGCCCATCGGGCACTATGATCCACCACATAACACAAGCATACCGGTCACTCCAAGGCATGTAGAAGTATGACTTAGTCATTGTCTGTGCCAGTGTGTATGACCTCTGATGCACCTCCCTGGACTACATGTTAGGGGACATAGAGGGACTTTCTGAGCTTGTGGCACAGGCTGGTATGACCCTGGCCTTGAGTAGCATCTCACCCTCACCATGAATGCTGCCACAATATGTAGACAGGATCATCAGTTTCTGCAATTAACGTATCTTTCAGTGACATTCAAAGGGGATCCAATGCCTGTCAGTGTGGGATTACATGCTGGACATGCCATATTGCTTTGCTTGGGACAGCTTGCACCTGTCACCCATGGGCCATTGTATATTGGCAGAGGCTGTTGCTACACACATAGTGCCTTTGTATGCAAGGCTGACATTACATAGCCACCTACACAGGTATCACACGGGATGGGACACTAATAGCAATGCTACTCAACAGCAGCAGTGTAAACTTCAAGATGCATGCAGTGGAAACTGTCCTTAGCATGGGGTACAGCAATATCCATGCAGTAACAGACTCCTGGTACAAGGCTCCCAGGTGCACACCATCAGTGCCAGGTCATTCCTGATACCACGCTTGTCATCCCCTACACATGCACCAAACCAGAACAGGGGGGATGTATCCAAAGGCACCTCAGATACACACACCCCCAGGTTGGTGGCACTGCACAAAGCATCAGAGCCTCTCCATGTGCAACACACAGTGGGTTAGACTGCCTTCAGGTTCATAGCCTGGCACACACCACACTCCCATACCCAGGAACTCTACTTGGCCTTCCTGACAACACTGGGAATATGAAGGTCTCTACACACACCATTATATGGTTGTACTGCGACTACCCTAACATACAGTGTAAGCATTATTCTAGCTGCAAGACCCTATCTGAAGAGTTCCTATCATTCATTCCCTGCATTGCTATGGAACAACCTGTTACCACTCCCACAAGTGGTGACAACATGCTGCACCTGTTCATCACCAACATGTGGACTATATGCTCCAGACCAATCATGTATCCCTCGCTGGTGGGATGACACCATCTACAATCCACACTGTATAGTCACATACCACATGCAGCCCCTGCACAGAACACCACAGTCATACAGTTGTCTGATGCATATTCCATGTATTCACATGAGGCAGGCTTCGGACATGGGAACTCTTGCAGTTCACAGGTACATATGTGTAGGTGGCACACACATACATCATGTGTGCATTGACATTACTAATATAATGTATGTCATGCAATATTGGGAACAACACCCCACACACATGGACAAACTGTGTGACAAAAATACACATGGCATTTGTAGGATTTAAACCCCTACCTAACTATGTTATGACACTTGTGAGCAACGCATTAGCGGAGCGTGCTATTTGCATTTCTGGGGGGATTGTTTTCTCCTGCTGTACTTATAGGGTGCTGACATCATCAGTGTTTAGACAGTGGAATATGCAGCATGTGTTGTGTAGTACTAGTTGCCAAAAGGGACATTTCTATTATGCATAGAATTGCGCACACTACTCCCCCACACACATTCACAAACACACTGGGCACTTGCAGGATTCAAACCCCTACCTAACTATGTTATGACACTTGGGAGAGATGCATTAGCAGAGCATGCTACTTGCATTATTGGGGGATTGCTTTCTCCTGCTGTACTTATAGGGTGCTGACATCATCAGTGTTTAGACAGTGGAATATGCAGCATGTGTTGTGTAGTACTAGTTGCCAAAAGGGACATTTTTCATACACATGGAATTGCACACACTACTCCACACACACTGGGCACTTGCAGGATTCAAATCCCTACCTAACTATGTTATGACACTTGCGAGAAATGCATTAGCAGAGCATGCTACTTGCATTACTGGGGGGGGGGGGTTGCTTTCTCCTGCTGTACTTATAGGGTGCTGACATCATCAGTGTTTAGACAGTGGAATATGCAGCATGTGTTATGTAGTACTAGTTGCTAAAAGGGGACATTTCCTATACACATGGAATTGCACACACTACTCCCCCACACACATACTGGGCACTTGCAGGATTCAAACCCCTACCTAACTATGTTATGATACTAATGAGAGACGCATTAGCAGGGCGTGCTATTTGCATTACTGGGGGGATTGCTTTCTCCTGCTGTACTTAGAGGGTGCTGACATCATCAGTGTTTAGACAGTGGAATATGCAGCATGTGTTGTGTAGTACTAGTTGCCAAAGGGGACATTTTTCATACACATGGAATTGCACACACTACTCTCCCACACACATACACACTGAGCACTTGCAGGATTCAAACCCCTACCTAACTATGTTATGACACTTGTTAGAGATGCAGTAGCGGAGCGCGCTATTCACATTACTGGGTATAATTTCTGCTCCTGATATATGCAGAGTGTGCTGACATCATTATGGATGAAGAGATATGTACATCTGTGACTATCCATCAGTACAAGGGAGAGCATATCTATGCATTAACTTTGCACAGGCACAGTGGCCTACTGTACTGTAGAGGCAAACACCAAATACACTGTGGATAGCCTTCTGTATTCCCTAGGGACAACAGCCAGGTATTGCACTCTACGGCCATATGTTTACCTGTCAGATGCAAGTATCTGTTGCTCATATACTGTTTGTGGGTCTTTATTGCCATAGCCTTCCCTATCTCTATAAACAACATGTGTACTGTGGGAGATGTTTGCATATGAGTGGGATCCAGTACTTTACTTATGTCTCTGTTGTAACTTCACTGTGTGCACTGGGCAGATGTCTGTATTGTGGGAGGTTCCTGTGTTAACACATAGAAATGCCAGATATGTGTGTGCAACTGCTGAACTGTGACATGACCTAAGTGTGTGAGCATGCCCAGTTTGCAGTTTGTATGGCTTCTTGACTGCCACATCTCATTTATCTAAGTGTGTGAGCATGCCCAGTGTGACCTTTCCTTATGTTGGAATTTGTGGACCACCACATTTGTGTTTGTGTGTGGACGCCATCTATATATCACATGTACAGTTGAGTGTTGGACATCAGGTTGTGTTCTTACTGCCCAACTGCTTTGTGTCTGAACCTAACAGGCATTATGCTGTGCCTGCAGGGTCACCATGGGATAGTTTGCATACAGTTGTCATCATCCTTTCCTGCTGACCAAACAGTTGTATTGTCGTATAGTGTACTGGTGCAGTACTTTCACTGTGGTGGACAGTATAATCGGTTTCAGTCCTATCACTGCTTGTAATATTTATAGTGAGCACACCAGATTGGTTGAGGGCCAATTGTGCAGATATAACCATGTTGCATTTTGTTCAGATATGGACAGCATAGTACATGATTGTCCGACGTTGTTACTGTATTCCACAACTTGTGTGGACAGTGACAAACAATGTCCATGTGCCCTAGTCCATTTGTAATGCTAGTCAGAGAGTGTTTGTCCTTCAACACACATTTACTGGTGTTTGCCATGACATATGTCACTGTTAGTGTGCTGTGCCTCTGTCTACCCGTGACATACAGGTGATATCCAGGGTACACCTACCATCTCCCATCCAGTCATCATGATTCCTCTGGATGACAGTTACTGAGGGACTCCGTGGATATCCAGTAGTGGGAGTTTAGTCATGAGTGGAGTGAGCTTCTGGGTTATGGACCAATCGGTACAGCATGTCCTGTTTATATCTGTGCTGGGGTTCAGGCCTGTCAGCTGCATAGGTCACCAGCATTCAGTGTTTACATGGTGCCAAATGTCCATTGATACCAGGTTGGTCATGGCTCTATACATCAGGCACAGTTCACCTGCAGCCAGGCAGTATGGCACTGTGTGGAGCTGCAGTTTCTTTACTCAGGCGACACATGGCATCTGTTACAGCTCTGCGATCCTCCTGGTGGGGTATTTGTGTGGTCTTTCCAGTTGCTGCAGGTGTCTGCTACAGTACATCCCTGAAGGGCCATTGTACACAATTGTGGGGCTGCTGATGGATGACTGGAGAGGCACATTTCCCTACCCTAACCAAGCTGTGCTTACCTTCATGATTAGATGGGTATATGGTATGTTTCTGTAACCACTACAGACACATGGTTGTCACATGCAGGATGTCTATCACCTTGTGTCCCCAGGTCTGTTATTTCTCCTGATGTACTTACTGGGTTAACACCTATGTGGTAATTTCTTGCCATGTACTGTGTTTCCACAGGGGTTGACTATACACTATTCTGCATTTAGCTTGTTGACATGGCTGTGGCACCACTTGTGTGTTTCTATGTGTGCCTTTTGTAGGTTGCTTGTGTCAGCTGGAGGGTCCAATATGGTGGCCAGTTTGTAGTCCTCTGCAAACCTGTTCAGACAGAGTCCGTCCATGTTGACCTGTACCTATGTGACATATCTAGCATACTAGAGAGGTCCCAGGACCATGCCTTGTGGGATGCCAGTTGTACCTGGTTTGCAGTCTGCCATGGCTACAGCATGTCTGCTAGGTCACTCCTGTCCTTGAGCTGGTTTGCAACCCATCTACTTGCATAGGGATTTATAGTTAGCCTGGTGAGCTTATCTGTACTGCCAACTAGGGTATTGTATGTAAGGGTTTAGCAAGGTCCAGATAGGCTGTGTGATCAACATTCCCCACATCACTGGGCTTGGTGCATGTTTCACATGAGTCAGACATGTGTACGGGGCAGGATCTGCCCTATGACAGCCACACTGGGTAGGGTCCAATGTCTGTAGGTACCCAATCTCGTTATTCATGGGATCCATGATCATCCTCTCCATTACTTTGCCAACCTAGATAGTCGGGGTTGAGGGGTGATAGTTTGCAGTATCCATTCAGGCACCCCCTTTGTGGTGTGGGACCACTGTTGCTGTACACTGCTCTTTGGGTACATATCCTGTGGTAGGACTGATAGTGCACAGTAATGATATTTGCTGTTCCATTCTTCTTACAGTACTTGTTTGACACAACCCAGGACACCATCTGGTACCATTGATGCTGTGTGCTGTGCTTTGTGGATGCTGACTGTTACCTCAGCATCTGCAATGTCGTGGGGCCAGCACTCTCCTGGGATAGATATTTGGCAGTTAGGTGCTGGTGGGGAGGTTGGAAGGAATCTGTTTGGTAGGCTGTTGGAAATGTGTGTGGGTTTGGTGTATTGTTTGTGATATTAGAGTGCTGAAGAGCATATCTGTGGATTATCACCATGGTTCCTACCATCAGGTAGGACAGCTGTGTGATAGTCCTTTGTGTCCTGCAAAATTTGTATCATCATACGTTCATAGGTTCATACTAGGCTATCTGCCCTGGCCATGTTTGAGCATGGACAGACTGTGTGTAGGTCTCAACACCCCTTGCAATGTGCATATTATGCCCACGTAGGGTTTACTTTCCTAGATGTGGCACAGGGATGGCCCCCAGTGTACACCTACTATCTCCCATGCACTTCACCGGATTTCTCTTGTTGAGTTTGTGTGTGGATCTCAGCCTATCATGGACTGGGATTCTGTTTTTATTTATTTATTTATTTTATTTTTATTTTACATTTGTTGACCGGGCTGGTCTAGCTGGATATATGTCCATTTTCAGTAGAGGCCCGGGGAGAAAAGCTCCAAACAGGAAATTGACAAAGTTAAACTAAGCAATTCTACAGAATTAAAACTAGGCAATACTAAATAAATTGAACTAAGCATTTCTATACAGAAAATGTAAAATTAAATTTTTTTTTTTTTTTTTTTTTTTTTTTTTTACAAAATCACACTAGAAAGTTATGAGCAATTATTAGATAAAGGGAATAATAAATGTATCTTATTCTCATTATAGGAGAGTAAGAGTAGAGTTGAAGGCAGTGGATACAGGTGTAGGAATAGAGTTAAGATTAAAGAATGGAAGAGAAAAGATATCAATGGGGGTTAGTACATGGACAAAGCCAGTGTGCTTTCAGATGTTTTTTAAGATGTTTCTTGAAAAGAAAAGTAGAATTAATGGTCCAGAGTGTCCTGAGCCTCTGGGTTATGGATCTGTCCCTCCAGCACATCTGTCCCTCCAGCACATCCTATTAATCTATGTGTAGAGGTTCAGATATCTCACTGTGGTGTGTCTGCTGGATTTGGGTTTCTGCAGTGGAGCATATCCATTCATTCTGGATTGGACATGGCCTTGTACATCAGGCATACATGCTTTCAGATGTTTTTTAAGATGTTTCTTGAAAAGAAAAGTAGAATTAATGGTCCAGAGTGTCCTGAGCCTCTGGGTTATGGATCTGTCCCTCCAGCACATCTGTCCCTCCAGCACATCCTATTAATCTATGTGTAGAGGTTCAGATATCTCACTGTGGTGTGTCTGCTGGATTTTGGTTTCTGCAGTGGAGCATATCCATTCATTCTGGATTGGACATGGCCTTGTACATCAGGCATACATCACCTCTGACTGTGCAGTATGCTTCTGAATTGGGCTGTGGTTTCTTCAGCCAGGCTGCAGATGTCCAATGTTTGGACCCTTTATCCTGTTTGTGGGGTACATTTGGGGTCTTTCTGACTGCTGCGTGTGTAAGGTAGGGTACATCCGAACTGGGGCATAGTTGTCACGTATGGGCCTGATAAGTGAAGGGTATGGGGGCACAGTGACCTCTGTAGCTCTACATGTGCATCCTTTCATATTAAGGTGGGCAATATAGCAGGTCTTCCTGGCCACCTTGGCAATGTGAGTGTCACATGACAGGTTACCATCCACTTGTATCCCTAGGTCCATGATTACTTCTTCCATACATAATGGATTGCCACGTATGTCATACTTTGTGTGTGCCTTGTTTGGTATTTGTTGAGACATTCATACTCTGAAGTGTCTTCAGGAAGGCTGGCTGGGGTACCTGGCTTTGTGTGTGGGGTCTGTAGCAGACTTCACACAGGTACACAGTTTGAAACAGTCTTACTTGCCCGTGGATAGTCCATGCTGCTTCTTGCTGTGGTACCAACCTGGGGGTGTGGTTATTCTTGATAATTACTGGTAGCCACACTCCTATTGTCGTGTGTTCCATGTTTTGGAGCTGTAGAGCATGGTATGAGGCATAACCTGGTAGTATTAGGGTGCTCTTCTGGGCCTTGCCCAGGTTTCTGTTACAGAACACATATTACCATTCTCCATGCTGTGGTGGGTTTGGTCTGCATGCACCTTGCAGGTTAGACTTCTGGCGTTGGGTAGCATTACGTCCAGGTTATTATCCCTTGTGCTACCTATGGTGGTGGGTTTGTGTTTCCAGACTTACCTATTCCAGGCACAGTGGGGGTGACAACAGCCTATGCCAGTATCTACACAGCCAGGTGTGTTGGGTGTGTGCCATCCCTAGCAGGTGGGGCATCATGTCTTGTTCGGCATGTCAGCCCAGGCTGTCAGCCATGTGTTCCCCCTTGCTAATAGCAATACCTCAGCCAATTATTGTACTTGATCTTGTTGTCTTCATAGTGTGGCATCATGCTTGGTGAGGGTGAGATGTTAGGTTGGGTCTTCATGTTTACATATACTAGATGGTGTTACATTGCTTAACACATGGCAATCATGCCTCAGGTGGTGCTGTAGGGCTGCCTCTGTCGGATGCACATACTACACTCCCTGTACATGTTTGAGAGCAGGTTATGTCATGTTAGGCATCCCTGTTACTATATGAGTGAGTCAGAGAGGGGTATCATTCCCAGGGTTCCTACTGAGCCAGTGTATGTGCTATGCGTTGCCTCTTTGCCAAGGCCAGGGCATACTGGGCATGCCTCCTTCTGCCTACTGGGGCAGGCTCAGGTTGTTCCTCCTCCAAGTCACGCTCTGCCTGTGATGGCCTTGGCAATGGTGGGGGGCTGTTTGTCCCGGCCCTATGCTGGTCCTGCTGCAGCTGTTTTCACAGGATCATATTATGTAGCATAGCACATACCATGACAATTTGGGTACATGTAGTTGGTGAGTACTGCAAGGCTCCACCAGATGTGTCCAGGCACCGGAACCGTGACTTGAGCAGCCCAAACACATGCTCTATTACATTACGTGTTTGTGCGTGTGCCTCATTATGGCGTTCCTGTTCAGGTGTGTGTGCATTTCTGATGGGTGTCATCAGCCACGGCTCCAGTGCATAACCTGCATCCCCCACTAGGTGACCATGTGGGATGTCCCCATTGGCAAATGTCTGGTACAGCTGCGTCAAATGCCAGATATGGGAATCATGGTAGCTCCCAGGGCAGCCAGCACACACATTCATTATTATGCCCTGGGCATCACACATGACCTAGCAGTTGATGGAGGGGAAGCCCTTGTGGTTAATGTAGGCCCTACCCCGCTCACCGGCTGGTGCTTTGATGTTTGCGTGCAGTCTATTGCACCCACTACCTCAGGGTATTCCGCTATTTGCTGGAAGAGACGCATATTGCTGGCCAATACCTCACGGGCATTGGGGAAATATACATGATCACCGACATGTGCTGACATGGCATCCAGGAACTGGTGCAGTACCCTGGAGGCTGATGCCTGTGATATCCCCATCATATCACTAGTTGGTCTCTGGAAGGTACCTGTTGCTAGTATTCTTAGGACAACACATACCTTGGTTTCCACTGGGATGGGTTCCCCTCTGTTGGTTCTGTGTGTGAGGCGTGGCCTGCACAGCTCAACAATTTGCTGCAGGAGGTCTCTGTCCACTCTATAGCGCTCCACTATCTCCAGCTCATGTAACCCCTGGTAGGTGGCCCTGGGCCTGTACACTCTTCTCCGTCTCCTCACTGTGGGTTGTCTGGCAGCATTTCCATTGTCACCACCCTCAGCAAGTCTCCTATGTCTCCTTATGACAGCTATGGCAGCCCCTAGCATGTTTGGTCTGAGTGCAGCTTTTTCAGTTTTCACTTCTACTAGCTTACTCCTGTCTTGCAGTGTCTCTTGAGAGAAACATACTGCAATGCTGTTTGCAGTGTTTTAAGTGCTGGGCTGGGCTTGTATTCTGCCTGTGTAATTGCCTGCTTCTAATTGTTTTCACCTGCTACCTCTACAAGTATTCCCTGCTAGTTTCCTACTATTTCTTCTGCTTCCTTTTCCTCTCTGTTTCCTCAGGGGGATCAGCACGCATACCAGCAAAAACACGCTCACAGTGGCTACCAAGTGCGCACACATGCTTACACAGACCAGACTCTGCTTATTCAGATTAAAACGCGCGCACACCAGCGCAAACAGGTCTAAAGATCTTTAAACAGGCTCCTACATGCTTACTTTGTCTTACATGCGCGCACTCTGTCCTAATCGTGCCTCCCAGTGCGCACACGCGCGCATGCATGTACAGCAAGAAACTTTGGTGTTGGCCACAGTGTACACCTTCCATTTCTTGACTTTCCCATGCTTTTCTGTTGACACTCCTCTTTTTCTGCTGTATGATTGACATGTTTCACATACCACTTTGCTCCAATGAGCTTGATTTCTTCTTGACATTCCCCCCTGTGATGTCACCTATCTCCTACTCTGTTACTCCCCCTTATCTAACTCTTACACTACACGGAATGTGCTAATTTGCTATGTGACAGTGTGATTCACTATTCTGCCACTCATTTACATAGGATTGCCTACTAATGCTTAGTTACATGTCTTACACTCAGCTTCCCCCCTTAGCAACCACTAGACGGTGGCCATGTTGTTTTTGGTCTGCTAGTCCCTGCATTCCAAATCCATGCATTACATAAAACCCACATTTGTGGGTTTCAAACCTTTATTTTTATGTTTTATATAGCGCAGCCCATTTGCGTGGGGCTGCGCTGCGTTTAAACATCGCCGATCTCCGAAAAAAAAAATATTTTATTTCATGTTTGCATCGGGTTACCATGCCAATGGCCACATATTTGGCCATTGGCATGCTGACTGCAACATTTGCACACCTTATTTGGAGCTGTCATGGCTCCGTTGTGTTATTTGCAGTAACGTACTCAGTTGTCAACTGAGTACATTTCTGCAACTAACACGACTCTTACACGGGCTGGTTTCAGCTTCGTGGATCGCTAATCTACCTCATTTGCATGCCTTTCGGCTGCAAGTGGGGTGATTAGCTTATCCACGCCCTGCCCGTGTAAGAGTCATTTTAGCTGTCTCTTACATGGGGTTTCGGGCTGTTCCTGGATCGCGATGGCTGCATGGTGTCTTACACGACTCAGACTCCATGCAAGCCATCGTGAATCCTGCCCATTAACTTTACACATCCTAATTCACTGCTACTTCCATTCTCCTTCCAGCCAGTAATTTCTTACACACCTACACACATACTAAACTCTAATTCACTTTATTGCTTGTTAGTCAGTCTTTCAATTCCCACTCATTCTCTGACTACTTCCACCTTTACATATTTATTTTTCCTAGCATCTTCCAGAACACCAGTGCAACTTAGCATCTGAGCCCTTTCCTGTCCCTGTAATAAGTCTGTTAGCCACCAACAATGCTTGTCAAACAGTTACTTATAATGCTGATCCTCATATTACAGTAGCACTCTGTGTCTAGTCTAAACTGTAGCAACTGCATGTTACATTTTAGCAATCAGTTTGCTACAGTTTAAAAGTAAACAAAATGTGTTGTTCTTTAAATTAAAACATGAACTCTATAGCACTCCATGTTTTTTCTGTTTTGTTTACTAAAATGTGAGGGAGGAGGAGAGTTGGGGGCAGGGCACAAAAACTTGGTTTAACATCTTATCCATTTGACAGCACACTCTGCTTATTCACTTTACCAGAGTTTCTTCTCATCTTTCCTACTAAAACCACTCCAGAGTGTGCTGTCAAATGGATAAGATGTTAAACCAAGTTTCCATCTGCTTGAGTTGATGGTAACACATATTGGCATAAAAGATCCCACAGCACCTATCAAAAATTGTATAGGAAGTTCTGTGATGTCCTGCCAAATTTCTCCAGTAGTATAAATACCACCTTAGATCTTCCCTGTAAAGTGTCTACTAGCCTAGGGTGATTAACCTGGTAATTAAGAGGTAAATAAAATAAGCTGTGCGAAATTGTGATCTAAAATTTTCAGGGTAGTTATTTAAGGGACTCTTCTGGCAAAGTATTGTGTGCTGTTGCACAGCCCAGCTCATAAACAAGTGCTAACTCTACAAAAATATGTCAAGGGAATTCTGGCAAATGAATGAATTCAGATGGGGAGACTTACATATCAGAAGCACAATGATTCATAGGCATGTAATACTGCTTTCCAGATAGCACAGTCACAAAACTATTCACAACAGCAATGAAAACACATATGTGTAAGCAATAATGCTCCTCCATCATTTTAAATTAATTTAGCCTTTGATACTCTTGTTCTACCCTAGAAATATTCACAAGGATAATAATTTTTGAAGCAACTCCCAAGAAATTAAAACAAAATGTAATCAGTAATGCTCTGCCCAATCTGCATATTTTTTCTTAAGCTGGTTTAATGTATAGTATACTTGAAAACTTCATTTTATTAGGATGCTATGGTATTTTTTTATGTTTTATTTCTGTTTTAATGTGAATTTGCATTCATGCATTGCTTTTTTGAGTTATGTCAAACAATACATGGTAGGATCTTTCTACTACATTTATTTGTGAATATAATTTGACTCCTGGGTTATATTGGTTGTCTTCTGTTGCTATGAGGATTAATTTTATATCATATTATAGACTTCCTGTCTCTTGTTACACTGTTTTCTTTTCTGTTTGTGTAGCTTATATTTTTGCTTTCTTCAGAAGGTTATTGTTTTACCTTTTTCATAGGTTCATAGGTGTGTACTAGGTTAATGGCCCTGGACCCTTTACAAGCCTAGTCCAAAAAAAAATTGCCCAGGCACTGTGCCACCTGATGTTAGTTCACAGTGCCCATATCCAATAGGGCAATTGGAATGATCCCTGGAATGAACTTTATGTTACCCATCCACTCGTCAAGATTTCTATTGAAGAGGGCCAGCAAGGTGATCTGCTTGACATGAATGGAAAGCTTATTCCAGAGTATGGGCAGTCTTTGGGAGATGAATCTGTCCCTCTAACATGTTCTGTTAATTGTGGTAATGAGGATGTGATCTCTGGAGCATGTGGCGTGGGGGGATTGAGATTTCTTTAGGTGTAGCATTTCAAGTAGGGCTGGGTCAGACATGGCTTTGTAAGTCAAGCAGAGATCACCTCTAAGTAGATGATAAGAGACTGAGAGCCGCTGAGGTTTCTTGAGTCTGTCCATGTAGGACATGTGTTTAAGGCCTAGGATCCTTTCTGTGAGGTACTTTTGTGGCCTCTCCAGCTGTTGTAGGTGTCTGGTCAGGTACATGCCAAATGGGGATTTATATTCGATGATTGGTCTAATGAGAGATGAGTAGAGAGGGATGATGACCTCTTTCTTCCTGGATGCAAAACCTTTGGTTATAAGATGTGCCAAGTAGAAGGACTTTCTGACCACAGTGGCAATGTGGTGGTCAAAGGTGAGGTGGCTGTCGACCTGGGTGCCCAGATCTCTTATGGCCTCTTCAATGTCCAGTGGACTCCCATCAACATGGTAATTTATGGGAACTGAGTTTTTTCCAAAGGGGACGATAACGCATTTTTTTGGCGTTAAGCTTCAGGCCATGGTTCTGTCACCAGTCATTGATCTCAGAAAGGCCTTTTGTAGGATGTCTGCATCACTTGGGGAGTTGATAATGACTCCTAGCTTGCAGTCATCAGTGAACTTCATCAGTCAGAGTCCTTCTGTGTTGGCCTGGACTTCGTAAAAGTAGATGCCAAACAGGAGAGGGCCCAAGACCGAACCCTATGGGACTCCACTCATGACTGATCAACAGTCTGACTTGGAATCCACAACTTTCACTCTGTGGGTCCTGTCTGTGAGCCAATTTTCAACTCACCTTGTGATTTAAGGCTTGATGCCTAGTTTGGTGAGTTTATCAATGATACCTGAGTGGGGAATGGAATCAAAGGCCTTGGCCAGGTTGAGGTAGGCTGTATGCACTGCCTTACCCTCATCTACACCCTTGGTGACTGCCTTGAAGAAGTCAACCAGTTTCAGCAGGCAGGATCTCCCCTGGATAAAGCCAAACTTTGTGGGGTCAAGAGTTTGGAGATTACCTATATCTTTGTTAAGCAGGTCCATGATAATGTGCTCGATAGCTTTGCATACCAGACTCATCAGGCTAATGGGGTGATAGTTCCCAGAGTCTGTAGTTGCCTCCCCTTTATGGAGTGAGATGACTGTAGCAGTGCGCTATTCATTAGGGGCATAGCTTAAGCTAAGGCTGTGAATGAACAGGGCACACAGATGTGGTGCCATTTCATTTTGTAGCTCATGTAGGATGCAGCCAGACATATTATCAGGTCCCATGGATGCTGTATTCTTGTCTTTGGACAATGCAGCTTTTTCCTGTGCCACAGAAATGGTCAGTACCAGGCTTTTTTCTGGTATTGTGATAGGGCCCTTGGGGGGAGGGGTAAAGTTGGTATTGAATTTGTCGGCCAGTATGTTGTCTATATCTGTTGCCTCAGTATAGGAGGTGCCATTGTGCAATAACTCAGAGCAAATCTAGGTATTGCCTTTGAGGTTTTTGATATAGCTATATAAGGTTTTGTGGTTGTTTTTTGTGCCAGCTGCAATTCTGCCTTCATAGCTGGCTTTAGAGGATTTGATAAGGGATCTCAGCTTTTTGTTGAGACTGGTAAGGGAGGTTTTCCAGTCTTGTGACTTCATTTTTTCTACAACAGATTTTTCCTTCTGTTGTAGAGTTTATTGATGGCTGGGGACCACCAGATTGGCTTCCTTTTTATGGAGCAGAGCTTCTTAGTTCTATTTGGTATGTCAAGATCCATACAGTAGTGTGCATGCTCGTACAGTGCATTGGTGTATGATTCGGCAGTCATGCAGATATTTTCCATTGGCATGGGTGCTGAGAAGTTAGCCACCTCTGTTTATAGGAGCCCAAAGTCAGCTTTAGAGAAGTTTTTCAGGATGGTCACCTTAGTGGGGGGGGGGGATATAGGTGAGATGGAGATTTCCATGGTGATCAGTTTGTGGTCAGATTTAACCAGGGAGGAACTGACTATAGGTGTGGAGCAACAGTCTCCCATGTTGGTGATAAACAGGTCGAGGATGTTGCTTCCTCTAGTGGGGGTCAGAATGAGCTGCTCCAGGGCATTGGAACTGATAAATTCCAGAAATCGTCGGGCCTGTACATTGGTACTTGAATAGTTTTCCCAGTTGATGGAAGGGTAGTTGAAGTCACCCAGTATGACAGTATTGAATTGGACCTTGATAGATTCCAGGGTGTTTTGGTAGTTGGAGTGAGAGTCTGGGGACATGTTTGGGGTTCTGTAGCAGGCTATGACTTGTATTGCTGTCTTACCCAGTGTTAGTTGTACCTGAAGTATCTCGGATGCATTATGCTGGGTTACCAGTCTAGAGGTGTGTGTATCCTTCAAAAATATGGAGACACCACCACCTTTGGAGCTTCCGGCCATATTCTGGGGCCGAAATGTATGGAATGAGTTGTAGCCTGGGAGCGCAGGGGTGCTTTCTGCCTCTTTAAACCGGGTCTCCATTATAGCACAGATTTCGACATTCTCCATTTTGAGGAGAGCTTCGAGCGAGTGCATCTTGCAATTTAGACTTCTGTCATTGAGCAGCATGACCATCAGACTGCATTTGTTTGTAGCTGTTATGGTGGAATTTTGGTCTTTAGAAGACTGCCTAAAAAAGACACTATAGGGGTGGCAAGAGCTTTAGCCAGTATCCAGAATCCCATGGATGACAGATGCAGGCCATCTCTGGCAAAGCATTGAGGTGTGTCGATCATGTCATCCCAGGCAGACAGATACTGGATCCCCTTAGAATGACACCAGAAACCTAGCCAATTGTTGAAGTCCATCAGTTTCTGCTCGTACTATGGTATCATTCTAGGTGACAGTCGAATACTGTTCAGGGCTAGGGTCATACCTGTCTGGGCCACATAATCCAGGAGTTCCATCACATCTCTTTTCATGTAGTCCAGGGAGGTATGTCTCAGGTCATTCACACCCACATGGACAATGACTGAGTCATATTTGAACTTGTTTTGGAATGACCTGAGTGCATGTGTTATGTGGCGGATCTTGGCACCTGATAGACAACTGCCTGTCACCTTCTCCTTGTTCAACCTAGTGAGTGGGACATCAGTGTGCCTCACAATTGAGTCGCCTATGATTAGTACATCAGGCAAAGTGTTTTGCCTTAAGGGCTTGGGTTGAGGGGCACACTGTGGTGGTGAGCTATGTGTTCTGGGGTTGGTGTTGTATTGTGATGGTCAAGTGCATTTCTGTCTAGGGAGTCTCTGTTGTTTGGGTAAATTTTTATTGAGAGCCTCCACAAAGGTGGGTGTATGGCTTGTGTTTTTATGTGTGAGTTGTGATGGTTGGTGATTTGGAGGGGGGGTGTTCTATGTAGTGAGTTGCAGGTGTTGACCTTCTCCTCTTGACCAGCTAGTCCGGTCTTGGTTGGAGCATGCACTGCTTCCAGTTTGGTTATATAAATGCATCTCTCACAGGTATGACTGCTGGGAGGTAAATGGAGTTGTTTGTCTGTATACATTAGACAGTTGCCACACTGTCTCAGAATGCCCAAGTGCACCAGGTTAGCAGGAGAAAGCACAGGAAATGACCCTACAATCATACCAGGAGGGGTGGTCATAACTAATAAGTACTGGTGCTGTTACTGTGTATGAACAGCTAGTGCTGATAGCACCTAAGTGTGCTACAATAAATGCGAGAAAAGCTTGTTAAAATGCTAGCCAATTAAAGCTAACTGAAGTGCAAGAAGTAAAAGAACAAGCACATTCTAAGGAGAAAATTGAAGAGCAGACTTTCTGGCACCGGTAATAGTTTACCTCAGCTGAGCACCGCTGCACGGTGTGCAAACACGGGCTTTTAAACCAGAAAGTTGAAAGGGATGGAAAAAAATGTTCAAACGGCTAATAAACTACAATTTCTGGACCAGAAACCACTAATCTTGTTGTAGATAGGCTACTTAGTGCTTACCACTCCCACTGATAAGCTAGAAGGCTTCTCCCCAACACAGAAAGGTATGGGGTGCTCAAAAACTTACAAAACAGTACTGGATACAGCAAATCTATATCTGGACTAGACTAGTTACAGAAAAGGTGGGAAACAAGCTTAGAACTTTTTTTTTTGCAGAAAAGCAGTTAGAACAGTAGCAAAAACACTTTAAATGCAGTACAAGCTAGCACACTTGAAAATGTAGCAATATCTAAGAGTATCTCTTTTCTCCTTCCTGTTGCTCTTGTAGTCTGCAGGATGCCAAAACTGGATCTGTGGAGCTTAAACAAGTGCAAACCCACATAAACATGGGCTTTAACCAGAAAGTTGAAAGACATGGAAAGACTGCCTAAACGGCCAATAAACCACAATTTCTGGGCCAGAAACCACTTTGCTTGTGGTATATAGTCTACCTAGTGCTTACCACTCCCACTGAAAAGCTAGAAGGCTTCCTTCCAACACAGAAAGGTCTAGGGTGCTCAGAAACTTACAAAACAGTCCTAGTCTGAAGGACGCCAAAACTGGATCTGCGGAGCTTAAACAAGCGCAAACCCATGTAAACACGGGATTTTAAACCAGAAAGTTGAAAGGGATGGAAAAACTGCCCAATCTGCCAAAAAATTACAATTTCTGGGCCAGAAACCACTCCTCTTGTGGTAGATAGACTACCTAGTGCTTACCACTCCCACTGATGAGCTAGAAGGCTTGTCTCAAACACAGAAAGATCTGGGGAGCTCAGAAACTTACAAAACAGTCCTGGATGCAGCAAATCTTTATCTGGACTAGGCTAGTTACAGGAAAGATGGGAAACAAGCTTAGAACTTTTTTTTGCATAAATACAGTAGCAAAAACACTTTAAATGCAGTACAAGCTAGCACACTTGAGTGTGTAGCAACATTAAGGCAAATACAGTTTAAATCAATGCAGATAAATTAAAAATGACAAATAAACAAGTGCAGAGAACAGTAAGTTATTAAAAATAAAAATGGAGGCTCTAAGTGCAGAATAAGAGCATTTGAACACTTAAGAGCACACAGAACAGCAAACTAAGGTAATAAAGTAGAAGACAGTTAAGTAAAAGCAGCTGAAGAAAGTATAAATATATATATATTTTTTTTTAGTGGAGAGGGAGGGGGCAGAGCAGATTAAGATACTATAGGGGGATGTCCTTCCCAAGTGCTCTTTCTGTACACAGCAGAGGAGATGGGGCTGATAGGAGTGTCTGAAATCAATATATGATTTCACTGTACTCAAATGAGTGAAAAATGAGATGGGCCCAGGAGAAGTGTCCAAAAACAAATTTACAGCAGGGGCAGGCAATTTCAAAGCCACCAACATTAACACCACAACAGGAACAGGGAAGTGGGTGGGAAACTAACTGCAGCAAGACAGAGACCACAATATTCAATTAAACAAATATCTAATTTTAAATAAGCAAAATGCAGGGAAAAGTATACTTAAATCAGCTTGTGTGTTCAGTTGATTTTCGCAGGTAAATCACAGCAGCCAACAGCTCAGATGAAGAGCAAAAATGATTCACAGAATTTTGACCAACACTAATTATAATGCAAACAGAAATCCCCAAGCTAAGAGTTATCACAGAATTTCAAAATCAGAGTAACAACGTCCTATGAACTCAGATGGCTACACTTTCTTCACACATCTGGCAAATAACTGCAGCAAGACAAAGGCCACAATATTCAATGAAACAAATATCTAATCTTAAATATGTAAAGTGCAGAGAAAAGTATACTTAAATCAGCTTGTGTGTCCAGTTGATTTTTGCAGGTAAATCACAGCAACAAACAGCTCAAATGATAAGCAGAAATTGGATATCTTTTACTGTTCGTGATCAGGTAATGTACTTAAATGTCACTTTTTAGTGCTCCTATTAAAGTAAAATGTATTTAATTTGTGTCAGAAACCAGAGTCTTGTTTTCTATTATTTTTATTGTTATTTTTATGCAAACTTAGTGAAGCTTTTGTGTTGAGGGTGTCTGTATTCTGCTGCTTGATTCTATTCTTTCCAACTACAGCCTAAGCACTGGTTTTGTCCTTGCTGAATGGAAAACAGCTACCATCATCTCCTTGCACAAAGGTGGTGCAACAACTGACCCTGGGAACTATAGACCCATTAGCTAAACCAGCCTTATCTGCAAGGCCATGAAGAGAATCATCATGGACCTTATCAACAAGGATATAGCAGACCTTCAGACATTTGACTCGACCCAGTTTAGATTTGTTAAAGGGAGATTCTGCCTGTTGAACCTGGTGGACTTCTTCAAGACAATCACCAAAGTCCTGGTCAAAGACAAATATGTGCATACAGCCTGCCTAGAATTGGCCAAGGCCTTTGACACAATCCCACACTCAAGCATTATTGACAAACTCACCTATCTGGGGGTAAACCCATATACTGTCAGGTGGGTTGCAAATTGGCTCACTGACAGAACACATACAGTCAAAATAAAGGACTCCACCTCCACCAGAAGACTCATTAAACAGAGATTGATAAGTTTTGGGGCCCCTATTATTTGGAATCTACTTTTCAGAAGTACAGGCAAAAACAAAAGGTCTGTGACTGACAAAAGTTTGCTGAAGACTGCAAACTGGGAGCAGTCATTGAGTCCCCAAATAATGTCAACATTCTACAAGAAGGACTTCTGCAAACCAATGATTTGCACCAATGTCATTGTCTTAACATCAATGCAAAAAATACATAGTGATGACCGTGCCCTGGCCCAGCAATCAAAGACCCTCAATCCTCACCACTAACACCAGGGAGGTCGTCTCCTAGAGGAGGATAGGGTAACTAATACACACAGTAAAGTACAATTTCCCTTATGTGCACACAGAGATCACAGTCAGTCTGGGGCTGGTTGCTCCCTTGCTCACCAGGTCCCCAATAAGACTCCCCACTGGCACAGTTATAGGGTCCAGGTCTCAGCCTAACTGGGCAAGCTAAAACCTCCAGTACCCTCTCTGTCCAACCAGTGCTTTGTGTCCCTGCCAAGAAGCTGACACAACACACACTTTGAGATAAGTATTTATACACTTTACAGACACTCATAGGAAAGGCTGACACAGATTCTCCAACTGTGCCCTTTTACCCAGACTATACTGTAGTAATTGCTGCCACCACCCAGTTAATAATATCAGCTACTAAAAGGCTCTTAAAAGGATGTCCAAGTATTACTGTGCAATATTATTATCCAATGGTAATGTGACTATACAGGCTAAGGCTTATCAGAGTGTCCTATTACAATAAATCTATATAAATATGCAATGTACTCTAGAGCTTATTTCTACACAAAGCAGCCACAGGTAAAAGGTTTTAAAAATATTTAATAATAAATAATTAAAACACAAGACAAAACTACTACACCACAGAGATATCTAAGAGTTCACAGATCACACAGAAACATAAATTAATACAGTAGGACAGGTCTGGTTTCAAAGAAAAATACCTAATTAATCTTTACTAGCTTACATGTGAGCATAAGCAGAGTGCTGATAAGTTAGATGTCCAGATCAAAATGCTCCCTGGTCTCTTGTGAAAAACAGTATTTAAACATTACTAACAAACATGTCTCTAATGCTCTCCCAAAATGACATCACTTTTGACACTTAGGTTTTCCCAGTATTCATATTGCATCATCTTAATACCTGGTCTGAGTTCTCAGGCTACAAACTGCATTATTTAGCAATCTAACACCTCCTCGGAAACTTACAATGATACAAGACATTTCACATGTATATGCTAACAGAAACTAAAGAAATAAAAGCACCTTCCACATCTAAATTCTGGTCATAAACTTTCGCCTTAAAAAAATGGTCATGAAATCTACATCCAGCTGCCCTCAGGTCGAATTCTAACATGAAAGGATACAACATGCTTCACTGGGCCAGTAGAGTGTAATGTTGTCACATATTTTGCAGATCCACATTTCACAATGTTTTCTTACATCTAAAAACACAAGCTTGTATTTTACATTTATTTATACAGTTGATAGAATTATATATCAAATTCTCTTTGACTAGGCTGGCAGCCTTCGCCCATATCTCCCCAATCGTCACATGCATTATCATCCCCTTTGGCAAAGGCAGTGTCCCTACAGATTACCATATTAATAACACCCTAAGCTATAAATCAGTGGTGAAAGATTTGGGCACATAGGTTACAAATGATCCAGCAAATAGATACATGGATGTGTGTGTGTGTGTGTGTGTGTGTGTGTGTGTGTGTGTGTGTGTGTGTGTGTGTGTGTGTGTGTGTGTGTGTGTGCGCCTTTATATATATATATATATATATATATATATATATATATATATATATATATATATATATTTATATATATATATGGGTTCCTATGAGATAAACGACACATTGTTCCATCGACAGCCGGTAGATGGACGTCAATTAACCGAAACGTCAAAGGAACGAAAACTGAAAGAAATGAACGTCAGTTAACCGACACCGACGCGGAAACGTCAAAGGAACGAAAACTGAAATCAACGAAAGTCAGTCAACCGACACCGATGCGGAGGTAAGCGAAATGTGTAAGGGATGTGTATGTATGCAGTAGTGATGGACGTTAGGGTGCGAGTAAGGTAAGTGTGCGATTTTCACGGTCTGTGGGGATGGGGTGGGTTAAGTGAGTTAGGGTTAGGGCTCGGGTCGGGTAAGTGTGTAGTAGTGATATCTTTTGGGTTAGGGGTGGGTTAAGTGAGTTAGGGTTAGGGCGCGGGTTAGGTGAGTGTGCGAGAGTGACGGACCTTAGGGTTAGGGTTTGGGTCAGGGTTGTCGATAGGTGTGTATGTCAGGTTTAGTGTTGCTTTGGTAGGAGTTTGGTTTGCTTGTGTTGTGTGTGTGGTGTTTGGAGTGGGGATTCGTTTTGTTTTTTTAATTATTGTTGTTGTGGTGTGGAGTGTATGAGGTGTATATCGTAGGTAGCAGCGCGAGCAACTTGTAGTTGTGTATGTGTGTCTGTGGTTGTGATTGTACTTTGCAGGTATGTGTTGTTTAGTGCTAGTATGTAGTTTAGACTTGTCGGTTGAGTGAGTTTCGTTTATGTTAGTTTTCGTTGTTTTGACGTTTTGGTTAATTGACGTCCATCTTCCGGCTGTCGATGGAACAACGTGTTGTTTATCTCATATGAACCCATATATATATATATATATATATATATATATATATATATATATATATATATATATATATATATATATATATATATATATCTATATATATACATATATATATATATATATATATATATATATATA
>NC_056731.1:1560111925-1560141925 GCF_019279795.1 Protopterus annectens | reverse complement strand
CCCATCATTGTCACAACCTCAAACAACTGGGTTGGTTAGAACTGCAGAACCAACTACTTTGTTAACAACTTACCATCACCCATAAGATCCTTTACCACCCTAAGAATATCCCAATCCTCACCAATCTGATTACCCCTACAAAAATCTTGCAACACTACGCTCAGCTAATAAGCTTCTAGTTTCCACTATTAAATCAAACGACAAGGCTGGGGACTCACTATTCACTAACACAGTGTGAAAAACCTTGAACCAGCTTCCAAATGAACTCTCAACTCTTTCTTCCACACTGCTTTTCAAAAAATATCTTAAAGAATATCTTAAAACCCACTGGCTATGCCCCTGCTCTAACTCTAAGATCTCATTCCCCATCTTGCTCTCCCTATACTACTCTGCTCTGTTATTCTGACACCTACCTGTGTTAACTAGTAAGCTAACCTCTAACTAGTATTTAATCAAGTCTTTTTTCCCTTCTTAGTACTCGATATGAGTCTACTTTCTCTAAAAGTGCTACCACTAAACTGTATTAGATATCATCATAAGTTTGTACATCTATAAAACAGGCAAAAAAAAATATATATATATATATATATATATATTTGTTTTGTTCTCTGTATTTGATCTTAGCCTAGTCTTAACTAAACAACTCTGTACAAGTTTACTTATGTAGAATCTAAATAATGTACTATATCACATGTTACTCATTCATACAATGTATGTCATGTCACTGCCTATACTTGGAGCTTTTCTCCTCGGGCCTCTACTGAAAATGGACATATATTCAGTTAGACTAGCCCGGTCAACAAATGTAAAATAAATAAAAATAAATAAAAGTTGTCTGCCAGGTGCCAGAATCTGCCATATCACACATGCACTCGAATCTTTCAACAACAGATACTGTTATGACTCTGTCATAGTTTATGTTGGGGTGAACTACTAGAAATGTACCTCCCTGTACTATATGAAGAGAAACATGATTGAGCTCGCTGAATATGTGTCCCAAGCAGGTATGTCTCTAGTCTTAAGCAGCATTCTACTATCCACCAAAATTCACTGTGGAAGTCCAATGAAGGGAGAAAACATAAAGGAAATGAAATTTATTGCACAATTCCTGCACAAACACACACAAATACACAAACGCTGCAAATCTCACAAATACATTTTCGTTCCACACTTCATCAGATGTAAAAAACAAAAAACTACAAAGGACTGATTTTATACCACATTTGAAAGAGTGGCTTGGAAAAAGGGCCAATCAAATCAAACAATAAATTTATCACTTAAAAACATGAATATGCATATCTAACCTCATGAATATGCAAATTTAAATCTAAACTTGTAAAACATATATAAAACTCTAAAAACCTTTTGTTTTGTCACTAAGAAATAAATTAATTACAAAATGTAGAAAGCTAGCAACACATTATAAATGCATTGAATATATAATCCAATAAAAACATAATAAAATATAATATATTACAATCAAATGGTACATAATTGCCCTCTAGTGGACAAAAATGTCAATTACAACTTGGCTGAACTTATTTTTAGAACAGGAAGTATAGAAAGCATATTTATTTATTTTATTTTCTTTATTTACATTTGTTGACTGGGAGTGTGCGACTGGACGTAGGTCCATTTTCAGCAGAAGCCCAGGGAGAAAAGCTCACAGTTAAAATAAACAGACAGTAGTTACATTGGATTACATAGCGATTAACAATTTAACATAGCAATTACAACATATTTACAGATGAAGAACATAGTACATCAGTAGACAACTAGAATCTTAATCTGTGAAGTACATAACAGACATTAACAAATGTTACAATAAGAAGTTCCTGCTGTATAATAAGTACTAGGCTTACTTATGAGCATCTGAGCTTGCTATAATCAAGGTAGTTAGTGGAGGGGAAAGAAAGGTAGTGGTTGGATGGGGTGGGTGATATTAGAGTGGAAGTTGCAAGGGCATAGCCAGGATGTTTTTAGGTGCGCTTTTAGTAAAGTTTTGAAGTGGGTGCATGATGGTATGGAGGTAATTGTGGGCGGGAGGGAGTTCCATAATTTGGCTATGGTGCAAGAGAATAGTGCTTCACCAGCAGAGTTATTGGCTTTAGTGATCTGCATTTGATTTTTATTGCTGGATCTTAGTGGTCTGGTGGTGCGATAGGGTTGGTGACCGCTAGTAAAATGTAAGTATGAATTTTAAAAGGTGTTTTTTTTTAGTTAAAGTTGCATGTAAATTCCAAAAATTGTGATGTACTTTTTAAATATTCCAAAAAATCATAAAACCTTTCCATACTATCGGAATAATCTCTAAAAAATAACTACATATTTTATGAAGGAGAATTCTATAAGCAAACCAAAGGTGTGGCTATGGGTGCCAAATGTGCCCCCACCTATGCTAACATTATTTTAACCTGGTGGGAAAATACATATGTGTTGAACAGTGAATTTAATAGTTGTTGGTCTCTTTACAAGCGTTTTTTGGACAACATTGTCATTTTTTGGACCGATAGTATGGAAAGGTTTTATGATTTTTTGGAATATTTAAAAAGTACATCACAATTTTTGGAATTTACATACAACTTTAACTCACAGGAGCTTATTTATTTGGATGTGCATATTACAACGGATAAAGGCATGTTTGTTTCAAAAGTATATAGAAAAAATACCTTTTCAAATTCATACTTACATTTTACTAGCGGTCACCCCTTTTTTTCAAAAAAAGAATCTTATAAAAGGGCAACTGGTTAGAATTAGTCGCATGACATCTATTGATAAAGATTTTTATAGTGAGTGTGAGTTTGTGGGTCAAATGTTCCTAGAGAGAGGCTACCCTATTCATTTGATTGAGCAAGTTACAGCAGAGGTTAAAGATGGTAGCTTAGGTAGATTTGTCCCAATTTTGGGAGTGGATGTTTCTGGTGATGGTTCTTCCAATCAGTCTAATACACCTAGTGAAAGCAAGGCAGCTTATGTTTTAGATTTTAACGGTGATGCAGGTATTATTAGAAAAATTATTAGTAAGGAGTGGGAGAAATTCAAGGAAATTTCAGATTTGGGACCCCTCTTTAAGAATTCATTAACGTTTACATACAGAAAAGAAATACATTTTAAAAATCTCTTTGAATTCGGTAGTTCTTCCACAAAATATTTTAATACTACAAGGGTAGGGACTTTTAAATGTGGTGTATGCTCTCGGTGCCCCTATCTTATCAATACCAATTTGTTGGAAATAATGAGCAGGGACAGAAATCTCACAAGTAAATGTTTTGCCAATTGTAATACTAGTGGATTAGTGTATCTTGCGTTGTAAAAGATATGTAATTCGTTCTATTTAGGCAAGACAGAGAGAAAATTAAAAACACACATTTATGAACACATATGAAACAAGGAAAGCTAATTCTAATAATGCTTTATTTTGTCATAAGTCCACTTGTCCACAAGCTCTATTTTTATTTTTTGCTTTGGAAGTGGTTCCCAAGGAAATTAGAGGGGGCATGCGGGAAACAAAACTTGAGGATCATGAGCTTTATTAGCAAATTGTTTTAGAAGCCACGAAATACCCAGGTTTAAATGATATGCTTTCTATTCTTCCTGTTCTAAAAATATGAGCCAAGTTGTAATTGGTATTTTTGTCCACTAGAGGGCATTTATGTACCATTTGATTGTAATATATTTTATTATGTTTTTATTGGATTATATATTCAATATATTTATAATGTGTTGCTAGCTTTCTACATTTTGTAATTAATTTATTTCTTAGCAACAAAACAAAAGGTTTTTAGAGTTTTAAATATGTTTTACAAGTTTAGATTTAAATTTGCATATTCATGAGGTTAGACATGCATATTCATGTTTTTAAGTGATAAATTGATTGTTTGATTTGATTGGCCCTTTTTCCAAGCCACTCTTTCAAATGTGGTATAAAATCAGTCCTTCGTAGTTTTTTGTTTTTTACATCTGATGAAGTGTGGAACGAAAACGTATTTGTGAGATTTGCAGCGTTTGTGTATTTGTGTGTGTTCGTGCAGGAATTGTGCAATAAATTTAATTTCCTTTATGTTCTCTCCTTTCATTGGACTTCCACAGTGAATTTCGATGGTTAATAGTTTGTGCTGTTTCGCTGTCATCTCTTTTTTCAGTTACAGCATTCTACTATCACCCAGAATGATGCCTCAATACAAACAGAAAATGACTGACTTTGACAATGGGCTTAGTTTCTGATGTCATTCCAGGGGGATCCAGTACCTGACAGTCTGTAAAGATATGATCGATAGACCACAATGCTTTGCTAGAGATGGCCTGCATCTGTCTCACTTGGGCTTCAGGCTTCTGGCAAAGGCCCTTGCCTCTCCCATAGTGCCTTTTTTAGGAAAAGTCCTGAGGTCGATAAAACCAACATAAAAATTTCAACAAACCACAAATTAAAGGTCATGCTGTTAAACACTAGTAGTCTAAACATGAAACTGCACTCATTGCAAGCATTCTTAACCCTAGAAGATGCTAACATTTGTGCAGTCACAGAAACCTGGTTTAAAGCTGCGGAGAGCACCCCAGTCTTACCTGGTCACTCATCCTATCATACATTCACACCCCAAACTGTGGACAGCAAAGCCAAAGGAGGTGGAGTTTCAATGTATATTAAAGACACACACACCTCCAGACTGGTCAAGCAGTATGACACACAGGAGACACTCCAGGTGCAGTTAACCATTGACAAGACCCCTATTGAAATCATACATGTCCCCACATTTGACTTAGGATGCCCACTCCACCTATCTGGATCTCTTTGAATCTATCAAGATTCAACTCTTTATCCTGATCCTGGACAACTTTAACTACCCAACCATAGACTGGAAAAACTACTCATGCAAAAATGCAAATGCCCAGATAGTCCTTGATTTTTATCAATGCAAATGCCTTGGAGCAGGTAGTCGATACCCCCACAAGAGGTAATAATATCTCGGACTTGGTGTTAACCAACATGAGTAACCACTGCAGCACCCCTATAAAACCATCCTCCCTGGTAAGATCTGACCATAACGTGGTCACTTTTGAAGTCAGTATCTCCCCTGATCCCCCTCTAGCTAGGTCAAACAAAAAAAAAACTTCTCCACAGCTGATTACAACCTCCTAGGGGATGGTATACACAGCTCCACAGCCCCCTCCCCCTCTGTTGGAACTGACACCAATGTCCAACTCTACACCAAAGTACTATACGAGCACTTATATAGATGCATGGAATCAGGAATACCTGACAGGACAAAATCATCCTCTGCAAGGAAGAGTAAACCTGTCTGGTGGACATCTGCAATAAATAAACTATATAACAAAAGGAAAAAAATTGCTGGCCAGGACGAAGAAGGAGCAGGTGCCCAATTGGACGCAATCCCTCCTTAGCCTGAACAAGCAAATAAGCTACTAGTGAAATTCTCTAAAGCCAACTTCGAGTCCAAATTGGCCACATCTACTAGATACAATCATAAGGCCTTCTTCACATATATCCACAATCTCAAAGGAAGCACCCAGATCTGTTCAGAACTGGTGGTCAAGGACATTACATACACAAATGCTGTAGATATAGCCAACCTACTGGCTGACAGATTTAGTGAAAAATTCACCCCTCTGTCCCCCCATCAGTAATTCAGGGCATCCCCAGTACCTGCCCCCCTCCCCTTATCTCAAGGGAACAGGTCATCACTGCCCTCTCAAAGGCAAAAAATACAGCCTCCATGGGACCTGATAACATCCCAGGCTGCATCCTACATGAACTCAGGCATGAACTTGCAGCACCATTAGGCTCCCTATTCAACCAAAGCCTAAGTACCGGCTTTGTCCCAGCCAAGTGGAAGACAGCCACTGTCATCCCTTTGCACAGAGGTGGAGCATCCATCGATCTGGGAAATTATAGACCCATCAGCCTAACCAGCCTGCTCTGCAAGGCCATGGAAGGGATTATCATGGACCTCATTAACAAGGACATTGTCAGTCTCCAAACAATTGACCCCACACAGTTTGGCTTTGTCAAGGGGAGGTCATGTCTGTTAATTCTGGTCGACTCCTTTGAGACAGTCATCAAAGCCACGGACGAGGGGAAGATGGTGCACTCCACCGACCATGACTTGGCCAAGACCTTCGACACTATTCACCACTCAGGCATAGTAGACAAACTCTCTCAGCTAGGTATCAGTCCATATGTTATCAGATGGGAACCCATCTAATCAAAATAGGGGAAGGCACCTCAAGCAGTAGACCCGTAATGAGTGGCGTACCACAAGGATCAGTCTTGGGGCCTCTGTTATTCTGGATATACTTCTCTGAGGTGCAGGCCAAAACCAGTGGGCTATGGATGACCAAGTTTGCAGATGACTGCAAGCTGGGTGTAGTCATCAATTCCCCAAGTGATGTGGACGTCCTCCAAGAGGGTCTCACCCAAACAAATGACTGGTGCCAGAAACATGACTTCAAGCTGAATGTCAAAAAATGCACCATTATCCCCTTTGGGGAGAGTGATGTTCCCACATATTATCAGAATAATTACCATCATCCCCTTGCACAATGGGGATGCATTCACTGACCCTGGGAACTATAGACCCTTTAGCTAAACCAGCCTTATCTGCAAGGTCATGAAGAGAATCATCATGGACCTTATCAACAAGGATATAGCAGACCTTCAGACACTTGACCCAACCCAGTTTAGATTTCTTAAAGGGAGATCCTGCATGCAGTCCTAAGCATGCAATCAGCCATGAGGGATTTGGGCACCCAGGTTGATAGCTGCCTGACATTTAACCACCATGTTGCTTCCATTGTACAGAAAGCTTTCTATATGGTGCACCTCATCAGTAAGGGTATCTCATCCAGGGACAAGGAGGTCATAACAGCCCTGTATTCTTCCCTTATAAGGCCAATTATTGAGTACAATGTTCCCTTTGGCATGTACCTCGCAAATCCCATGCAGCAGCTGAAGAGACCATAGAGGTTCCTCACCAGAATAATCCAGGGCCTTAAACATCTACCCTACACAGATAGGCTAAAAGCCCTGTCCCTCTACTCCATTTCATACAGACTCCTCACAGGTGACCTCTGTCTGGCATACAAAGCAATCTCAGTCCCTGCCTTGATGGGACTGCTGCATATTCACAAGTCAAGCTCCACTTGAGTAACCCACACACGCAACCTCAACCTGGTCAGTGACATTAATAGAACTTGCTGGCAGGACAGATTTGTGTCCCAGAGACTCCCCCATCAGTGAAATAGATTCCCTCTCCATGTCAAGCAGAGTACCTCATTATCCCTTTTCAAGTGCAACCTGGATAACTGGATGGGGAACAGAAAATACATCCCTGGGATTCCACCCATGTCCCTGCTGGACAGGGGCTTTGGGTGCTGACTTGTCTAAACATGGGCTAAGCTCTTTGCTAGGCTTATGAAGGTCTCAGGGCCAATAGCCTAGTAACTTCCTATGATCCTATGATCCTATGAACATGTATTGTCTGCCTGAAGAGTGCGTAAATCAGATACAGAATCTTAGGTTCATAGGTTCATAGGTTGGTACTGGGCTATCTGCCCGAAGGCATATATTAGCCCAGCCATGTTGTGCGGTATTCACCACCCCTTTAGTAGTTCCCTAGACCCTTGTACTAGCAGCTAGTACCCTTGGCCCCTATCTAGTAGTGCTGTTCGTGTGATCCCTGGTGTGAACTTTCTGTTACCCATCCACTCATCAAGGTTCCTCTTGAAGAGTGATAGTGAGGGGCTCTGTCTTATGTAGATCGGGACCCTGTTCCATAGTAAGGGAAGTCGCTGTGAAGGGAATCTATCCCTCCAGCATGTTCTATTAATTGTTGTGTTGAGGTTTATATCCCAAGAGCGTGTAGCTCGAGTAGATTTGGTTTTGCTAAGATGGAGCATGTTCAACAATTCTGAATTGGACATGGCTCTGTACGTTAGACAGAGATTGCCTCTGAGAAAGCGGTATGCAAAAGAGAACAGTCTTAGCTTTTTCAGTCGTGCTGCATAGGGCAACTGTTTGAGGCCAGTAATCCTCTTGGTTAGGTACCTCTGTGATCTTTACAAAAGATCAAGCACCACTTGCAAAAAATGTAATAATTCTTTATTATAACCTCCATGAATCAGATACAGAATCTTTACAAAGGATCAATCAGCATTTTCAAGTATATTCAATAATTATTTTTTATGACCTCCATCTGGCACAATGCAAAAGCAGTTTTAACAAACATTCCTTATTCGGTATGAATAATCTGTTAAAGCCTTCCTTTTTATTCATTTATTTTAGTCAAATGAATAATCACATCACTAATTTGAAATATAACATAAAAATCTTAGTGACTTTTATAATTGTTTGAGAGAACTTGAGAACAGCTTATATAAATTATATCGCCTGATTTGGCAAAGGAGACATATGGAGGCTAGCTTACATTTCCAAATTATACCTAGAGGCATGCGGGTGCTATGCATGCCCACATATGGGAATAGCCATCCTGAGTTACTAAAACGATGGCAGCAGTTAAATCTTGACCTAAGCAACCAGTACATGAAACTCCTTATTGACTATTTTACTCCCATTGAGCAAGAGCTTACTGTCAAAGTAGATACCTTATATACTGAGTTATGTAGTCGCTTTAAGGGAGAACTGTATGAGAAGAAAATCGATGCTATGTACATACAGGTAACAGCCTATAGCGATAGGTTGCAACAAATTAAATATAAGAAATTATTAAGAGATCATCAGGATTTCCTATGTGGCCAGGTCTTCGTATGGCCGAAAGCTGGTTTCCAACGTGATAATCAAGTTCCAAATATAGTCCATACAGATATTGAAACTGAATTGTCTATTCCTATTGACACTGTCTCTTTAAACAGTGCGGAGACATCAACGGAAGAAAGGCTTAGAGCAGAAGTGACGTCAGTGAATAGAAACACAGTGAGTGAGGCTGCGCTGACCTCAAGCATGCCTCCACCTAACCAACAAGCCCTGAAAGAACCGACTCCGTTTGATAAGTTTGGAGCCAAACCGAAATATACACTTGACAAAGCTACTAGTGGTTTTTTACCCCTACCTGTATGACATCAATTCAGACCACAGGCAAGGTCCAACAGCCGAGGAAGACACAAGAGAAAATACTCGGGCGAAATGATGAAGGTAAGGAGGAAAAACAGAAGTTAAACACATTAGTGTTTAACTTTTCAGGTTGCAATCTTGACGTTAATGCTATATCTCTATTGAATAGAGGTCTTTCGTTCATTCCGTCACAAAGAAGTAATATTTCTGAGATAGTGACTGATTTGCACCTTTTTGCCAGAAACTTGTCATTGAAACTGCTATTTTTTGACCAAGTGAAAGCGACTGACTTAAGAAATCAGTTCAAACGTAAAAGTACTTTTTCACCAGCTTTTCCTAGCAATGTTGATTGTTTTGTCTCAGTATGTGAGAAAGACTTGTATAAATATTTCTCAAGTGTTAATTCAAAAAATGTGTACCATAATTTAAAAGCTGAAGAATGGCGCTCTCTTCATGAGCTATCTAATAATGCTAATTTAACAATACAGCCTGCTGATAAGGGGGGAGGCATAGTGGTATTAGATACCACTATGTACAATACTATGATGTTGCATATGCTGAATGATGATAAAACCTATAAGTTGATTGAGGATGGAACTGTTACTAAAATTGTGAAAAATGTTCATGACATACTATATGATCTTTTGATGTGTAGGCAGATTGATAGTGAGCTCTATGAATATCTTTTAATTGATTTTCCAAAAATACCCCTCATTAAGGGTCTGCCTAAGATTCATAAATAAATCATTCCTATACCTGTACGACCTATAGTGTCAGGAGCGGGGTGGGTTACAGAACACATTTCCCACTACTTGGAATCTATTCTCGGACCGCTAACTAGGAGTGTCCCTACCATTTTAAGGAATACTTATCAATTGTTGGATGATTTAGATAATCTTATGAAAAGTGGTATGTTACCCACTTCCGCTGTTTTAGTTTCACTGGATGTTAAAAGCTTATTTACAGTAATCCCAAATGAATATGGAATAGAGGCGATTAGGGATGTCCTACTTTCAACAGGTTCACTGAATAGTGATTCACAATTACTTGTCTGTAGTCTTTTGGACCTAGTATTAAACAATAATGTTTTCATGTACCGTGATGCTTTATATGTACAGACATGGGGTGTAGCTATGGGCACCCCATGTGCAAACTCTTATGCGAATTTAGTAATGCATCACTGGGAATGTGCTCATTTATTTAATAGTAGCTTTTTTCAACATGTCTTATTGTATAGATGTTTTGTAGATGATATACTAATCATCTGGGATGGAGAACTGGCACTACTAAATGACTTAGTCAATTATTTAGAATCTACAACTGAGTTCCTTAGATTTACAATGGAAACATCATTTAAGGAGTTACACTTCCTTGATATTACAATAATTAAAAGTTTGCAAGGTCTGATATCGACTACTTTATATAGGAAACCCTGTTGGAGGAATGCATTGCTACATTTTGATAGCATGCATCCACGCCATATCTTCCCCAACATTGTTAGGAGTCAGAGTAAGAGAATTTCTAGCTTATGTAGAGATGATAGTGATAGGGACTTACAGATTGGTCATCTAAGGGTATTATTTCAAGAGAGAGACTATAATGTCTCACTGTGTAAGCAAGATTGCTCTGATATGAATGATATGCATATGAACATAGAGGCTCCTGCTGTCTATAGACATCCTAGGGCCATATATAAATATGGAACACACTATGACTTAAATAGGATATCTTTTACTACAAGATATACTAGTGACATAACTTATGTAACTGACATTATTAGGAAAAACTGGAATATCTTACTTGTAGATGGAAGATGTCATAGAGTAATAGGGACAACACCTAGTTTTAGGTATAGGAACAGTAAGAACTTAAAAAGGCTCTTATGTATTGATAAAGTTGGTTCATTAATTAGTGGAATAGACAAACGAATTCTAAGATATGGTACATTTTCATGTAATAAATGCAACATGTGTAAGTACATAGCCAGTGATGATCAGTTTGTCCATCCCTCTCTTAATTACATTTATAGACCTAATTTTTATGCCACTTGTGAAACCACTAATCTTGTCTATTTAGCAACATGTATACAATGCCCAGCATTTTATGTGGGCATGACTACAAGAAGGCTAAGAGATTGAGTATATAACCATATATATGACATCAGGAGGTTAAATTTGAACAATGCTCTAGCTAAACATGTGGCTACTCAACCTAACCATAGTTTTAGGTTTAGAGTTATACAAGTGATAGGCCTCAATAAAAGAGGAGGAGACAGGATGAATTATTTAGAAACTGTGGAATTAAAATGGATTTGGAGATTAATGGCACATATTGAACCAGGTTTAAATCAATATATCAGTATTAAACCTGTCTTAACTGCACGTGATTGAAAGTAATCAATAGTATATAATGTATATAAACATATTTAATACTGTTTTTGAAATGATGAAATATAGTACATTTTTATGCATATATATGTAATACATTTAAATATATTTGATATGTAAGTTTGTTTTAGATAGGTTTTGTATTATTCTTTTTTATATATTTTATGATTTATTTCTAGAGGTTTTAGGTAGTATTACTATATATTATATGCTAGATTAAAATTTGATAATATTGGTTCATGTTTTAAGGAACTAATATATATGTATTTTTCTATTTCATCTACTTCTGTTTTTAAACTGCTGCATCTCATTGTATTAGATTCTAGCAAGCTTAATTGATGAATGTCTTTATTGATTAATTGAACTAGATTGCTTGATGAATGATTTGGTAGCATATAAAAGCTACTCAATGCAATGAAGTTGTATAAACCTGAGGAAGCGTGCTTTGGATGCACGTGAAAGCGCTTGTTACATAAATAAATCAACTTTATTTTTATTTCTACATTGTGGTGGCCTCCATCTAGCTGTTTCTCTAAATATTCCTGGTTTTTGGCTGGAGCCTTTGAAGGGTAGCATTCTTTATTTCATCTTATAACATAAAAATGTGTATGTCTGTCTCCAGTGGAAGTTTGAGACAACATGACAATATATCACTGACCTACATATTAACTACTGTGACCCTATTCTTGGTTTGAAATTATTAGTGCCCTGGGTTTTTGCTATGACCATTTTCTTTGATTTGTGCACTTTCTGTTTGGCTGTTTTGGCTGCTCCCTGCTGGCAGTAGAGAGGGCCAGGTCACTTCTGAGCTGGGATACACTGTTTGAAACCACCAAGTGCCTGCTTGCTATTGGCTAGAGGGCTAATTGTTTGTTTGAGCTTTGCTCTGCCTGGCTCATTATCTCAGAGCTCCAACCCACTTATCTATGATGCCATTGTTTCCAGAGGCCTTTTGTTACATCCAGATCAATTCACTGCTAGATAAGTGCCTAGAAAGGCTGTTTTGAAATGTATTTCAAATATTTTAAGTTCTGCTATTTTTGAAGAAGATTTTGCAATTTAAACCTGCTTTTTAGCTGTTATTGCTGATGATATATTGCAAGTGTTTATTGAGCTGTATCCAGGCCCAGCCAGAACTGTATGTTTACTGAATATTTACTACTGAGTACTGAACTGCACTTTTCCTGAAAATGTGTTTGTGTTGCATCACTATCTATATATTAACATATGTGGCCTTTTTATTGGTTTGAAATTATCAGTGCCATGGTCATGATTCTTGTTTCTGCAATTTTCTGTTTGGCTTCTAGCCTTAAGCTGCTATTTCTGCACTCTGGGTAGCCCAAACAGTGTTTTACATTAGGAACTTTTTGTTATGCTCCCTATTGGCAATAGAAAAGGGCAAGCAGGGATAAACTGATTCCTCCAAGTACCTGCTTGCTATTGTTCAGAGGGCTAATTTGTTTGAGCTTTCTTTCTGCCTATATAAAGTAGTCACATTGTGATGATGCTTATTGCACATCAGTAGCTGGCAGTGCCCTGTGAGGGTGCAGACACATAGAATATAATTTTCCTACACAACTACTTCTCTAATTTCAAAAATCCCTAGCAGCACACTGAGCAGTTTGTTTGTGAACTGAGCAGCTAGTTTGCACATTGAGTGGCTAGTTTGTGTTCTGAGAAGCATCCACCACTCAGGCAATTTTAGACAGTTTGAACCTACCTGGCACTATCCCCTGTAGAGTAAGCAACTAGAATCCAAAGCCAAGGGCATGTACTTCCCTGCTATTTCCACAGGCAAAGCTCTCTCTACAAGCACCTACACTACCAAACAGGTTGTCAGTACCACACACACATGATGCACACCTATCTCACATAGTACAAACTAGTCACCTAGACCCCCATATGTTGAGGATCTTAAATGTAATGTCCCCAAACTACAAAGACCACCCAGGCACTGCACACACACAACACAATGCAGAAACCTCAAGAGCATTTCACAAAAACACCCCCTGAAAAAACATATATTGCCACAACACATGGTGTCTCAAACTCTAAGCCCATAAGGCACACCACTACACAACCCAGTATTCTGATGATAAGAGACTCCATAATGAGGCACACTGATGTCCCACTCTCCAGGTTAAGCAAAAAGAAAGTCTTGGCCAACTTCCTTCAGGGGCCAGATTCCATCATATCACTTATGCACTAGGGTAAATTAAGCCCAAGTACAAGTGTGACTCATAGTCCATGTGGGTGTTAGCAGTCTGAGACATACCTCACTGGACTACAAGAAGAGAAACATGACTGAGCTCTCTGTGTGTCCCAGGCTGATATGAATGCAGCATTAAACAGTATTCTAGCTTCTCCTTTTATGATGCCACAATATGAGCACAAAATAATTTACTTCAACAATTGGCTTAAAGTACAGTGTCATTTGAAGGTTGTACAGGATTGGTCAGCCTGAGAGGACATGGTTGGCAGATCATGCTGCTTTGTCAGGCATAGTCTGTACTTGTCCTCCCAGGATTTTGAATATTGACTAAAACATTTTCAACTCCATATATAACATTACTAACAGTGTCTTTAGAAAACTAAGCACGAGAATTTTATTGTCAAAAACTTCATTATGGGCTTATACATGTAAAAAACTGAGACCATTAGGTCTGGCAGAGTTGCATTGTATGCATCAAAAACAAACAGTAAAATTTATTATTTCAAATTGCATCAATTCAGCAACCTAACGTATTGTGAAGATCTGATTGTGAACAGGTGCCTAGATCTAGACACAATCCCTTTGTTTATAATATAAGCTGTGGAATATAGAAGGACTTTCTTTTGACAATGGACACATGCTGGTCAAAATTTATATCACTGTACACATAAGTTCCCAAATCCCAAGCAACTGTTCAACTTTTATGGGGGTATTGTCAATGTGGTAGTTCCCCTGGGTAGATCACTTCCCAAAGGATACAATAACACATTTTTTGGTATTCAGTTTCAGTCCATGACTTTGGCATTATTTTATTATTTATTTATTTATTGGTTCATACCTTCTTGTAGGATGGGTAAGTCAATTGGGGATTCAGTAACTACTTCTAGCTTGCAGTCATCTGCAAGCTTAGTCAGCCAGAGCCCATTGGTATTGCTTTTACTTCAGAAAAGTAAATGCCAAACAAGAGAGGCCCCAGCACAGAACACTGGGGACTCCACTGGTGACTGGTCTCTTTGTGGAGGTAATGTCCTCTATTTTCATCTCCTCCCTCCTATCTGTGAGCCATTTGGAAAGCCAGAGGTAGAGTAGGTGTTTATTCCTGGTTTTTCTACTATGCCTAAGTTAGGGATTGTGTCAAAAGCTTTGGCCAGGATGAGGCATGTAGCATGTACTACTTTGCCTTCATCCATTGCTTTGGTGACCTTTTCAAAATAGTCCACCCGGTTGAGTAAGCATGACTTGTCCTTGACAACTCCTTTGTTTGGTAATTCCTTATGCCCTTATTGATTAGTTCCATGATAAGTCTTTCTGTATATTTGCATATGAGTCTGGTCAGACTTATGGGTGTCTAATTGCCTGGATCTATGGAAGGTCTTACCTTATGGAGGGGCATAACTGTAGCTGTTCTGTGTTCACTAGGTACAAAATCTGTATGGAGGCCGAGGTTAAACAGTGTTGTTAGGGGTGTGGCAAAATCATGCTTCATGCTATTTAAGATGCATGCAGGGATAGAGCCAGGACCCACTGATGCAGCATTTTTAGCTTTTGTTAGTGATTTTAGGGCTTGGTCTTGTGTAACAACTGTAGGTGAACTAGTATAAGGTATATGTTTGTCTTTTCGGCTTTTCCCGGTTAGGGATCGCCACAGCGGAACTCCTGTCTGCTAATGATTGGCAGTAGATTTTTATGGTGCTGAGTTGCCAGCACGATGCCCAACCTTCAGTGAAGGCACGCCCATATAAGGTATATATTGAAAGCAAAAATGGAGGTGAGGAAAGAGTTAAGTTACAACAAATTTTATTGGCCAGTAGGTTTGCTATGACTTCAGCCTGAGTATAGGTAACATTGTTCACAATCAGCTTAGCACATTGTTGCATTGTGTGTTTGAGATTATGAATATTAAAAAAATATCTTGCGACTGTCTTTGCCTTGAGTAGCTATATTTAGCTTCAAACTTGGCTTTGGTGGTTTTTATTAAGTTCCCGAATTGTTTGTTTATTTCAATGACAATAGCTGCATAATTCTAGGAATTACTCTTCTTACATTTAGTCAAAATTTCTTCCTTTTATTGTAAAGCTTATTGAGATTATGCAGAAGCATGGTTGGTTCAATTAGTGCCCTGTGCTAGCACAATGAAGCAGTGACCCCACCCTCTCAGCTCTTCAAGTGAAGAACAACAAGAAAAAAGCACTTCACTGTAGAAAGCCATAAGTGATTACAGTTAGATCTATGCACCCCCCCAAACCCACACCAACCATATGGCCAGATGCATGATACTCACCCCTTCCTTCAGCCCCAGCCATTTAGGCTCCCTTTCTCTGTCCTGCTCCCAACTCTCCTTGTAACATATCTTACTTAAAAAAAAATGTCTTCTTTTAAACTGTAGCAAACTGTTTGCTACAAATGTTGCAAAAGTTATCACAGTTTATGCCTGCCGGCACAGAGCTCTTCAGTGCTCATGTTTCAGTTAAAAACAAAATAAAATCTTTATAAACTGTAGCAAACTGCAGAAAACAGTTGCTACAGTTTATATGCTTCCTGCAAGGAGTGCTACAGCACTCAAATTTTAGTTTAAAGACATTTTTTTTTACTTTAAAACTCTAGCAAATTGTTTGCTACAATGTAACAAGCAGTTGCTACAGTTCAGATCTCTCACTGAGAGCTATAGAGCTCTGGTTTGACTGAAAATGCAATACCGGCTGTTAAAAGCTGATATTACATTAAAGAGTGATCAGGAGTGGCTGATCGCACCACTCCCCAACATTATTCACCCTTTGCTGTTGCCCATCTTGCCCCATCTTAGCTATTTTACTGAAATTATGGTTCATAGGTAAATACTAGGCTATCAATCTGAAGATGTTATTCCCCTAGTGGATACTTTGATTAATTGTTCCAAGTCATTTGTATTGACAAAGCCCAGGAATCTCTGTGCTAATGCAGTAGTGATGTTACAGGTTTCCCAGTTTATAGTGGGATAGTTGGGATCACCTAAAAAATTATATTGGATTTAATACTGTGTGATTCTAGATGCTGTAGATTGGCATTATGGCTTTTGTACATCACACAGGGAGTTCTGTAGCTAGCTAATGTATGTGATGGAACCATTCTTCGATTCATAGGTTCATAGGAGGTTACTAGACTAGCAGCCCTAGAGCCTTTATAAGCCTAGCCAGGTTAATGCCACATCATCTCAATTGTCCTCGGTTAGATGGACATACTTCAGCGATGACTACCCCTGTACATGAGGGACATGAGTGCCAACCCCAGGGTGAATTTGCAGCCACCCACTCATTTGTCCAGGTTGTGCCTAAATAGGGTCATTGAGGAGCTCTGTTTCACATGAATTGAAAGTTTATTCCAGAGTAGCAACAATCTCCAAGGAGGCATACCTGTCTCTTCAGCATGTTCTATTAAGGTCACTGGCAAGTTTGAGATCCTGGAGCAAGTGACTCTAGTATCTTTCGATTTGTGGATGTGCAGTATTTCCATCAGGTTGGGGTCAGAGACTGCCCTGCAGACCAGGCCCAAGTTGCCTCTCAGTAGCCTATATGATACAGAGTACACTGATAGGGCTTTCAGTCTATCCACATACATCATGACTTGGAGACCCTGTATCTTCTTAGTGAGAAACCTCTGTGTTCTCTCCAGTTGCTGCAGGTTTCTGGTGAGATACATGCAGAAGGGAGCATTGTACTCTATTAATGGTCTGATTAGGGTCAAGTAAAGTGGGGTTATAACATCCTTGGACTTGGATGCGATGCCTTTACTTATGAAATGTGCAATGTAAAAGGCTTTCTTTACTACCGTGGAAACCTGGTGGTCAAAGTTCAGATTACTGTTGACCTGTGTTCCCAGATCTCACAGCCACTGGATTTGAACTTAGAGGGGTGCCGTCAATATTGAAATTAGTGGGGAATTCTGCTTTGCCAAATGGGATAATACTGCACTTTTTTGCATTTAGTTTTAGACCATGACTTTGGCACCAGTCATTTGTTTGTGTTAGGCCCTTGGGGGACTCAATGATTGCACCTAGTTTACAATCATCAGCAAACTTAGTAAGCCAAAGGCTGTCTACTTTAGCCTGGACTTCCAAGAAATAGATTTCAAATAGTAAAGGGCCCAGTACAGATCCTTACAGTACATCACTGGTGATGGGTCAACTGGTAGAGGTGGAGTCACCAACTTTGACAGTTCTGCTGGTGAGCCAATTAGCCCCCCATCCAGTGATGTAAGGGTTAACACATAGCTGGGAGAGTTCTTCAATGATACCAGAGTTGGGGACGACATCAAAGGCTTTGGCTTGGTTCAGGTAGGTGGTATGCACTGTCTTACCTTCATCCAGGGCTTTAGTGACTTTCTTGAATAAGTCTACCAGGTTCAGTAAGCATGATCTACACTTAATGAAACCAAATTGGGTTGGATCTAGAGTTTGAAGGTCAGCTATGTCCTTGTTGATAAGTTCCAAGGTGATCCTTTTCATGGCCTTGCAGATTAGGCTGGTTAGACTTATGGGTCCATAGCTCCCAGGGTTGGATGATGGCTCCTCTTTGGTAGGTGGGATGCACTGTCTTACCTTCATCTAGGGCTTTGGTGACTTTCTTGAAAAAGTCTACCAGGTTCAATAAGCATGATCTACCCTTAATGAAGCCAAACTGGGTTGGGTCTAGAGTTTGAACATCACTTATGTCCTTGTTGATAAGGTCAGTGATGATCCTTTCCATGTCTTGCAGATGAGGTTGGTTAGACTTATTGGTCTATAGTTCCCAGGGCTGGTTGATGGCTCTCCTATGGTAGGTGGTATGCACTGTTTTACCTTCATCCAGGGCTTTGGTGTCTTTCTTGAAGAAGTCTACCAAGTTCAGTAAGCATGATCTACCCTTAATGAAGCCAAACTGGGTTAGGTCTAGAGTCTGAAGGTCGCCTATGTCCTTGTTGATAAGGTCCATGATGATCCTTTCCATGGCCTTGCAGATGAGGCTGGTTAGACTTATGGGTCTATACTTCCCCAGGTTGGTTGATGGTTCCCCTTTGTGCAAGGGGATTACTATTTCTGTTCTCCATTCTGCTGGTACAAAGACAGTTCTCAGGTTATGGCTAAAGAGAATGGCAAGTGAGTCAGTTAGGTTCAGTTTTAGATTGCTTAGTAAGCAACCTGGGATGTTATCTGGTCCCATTGAGGCCATGTTTTGGCCTTGGAGAGCATAGATATGACTTGATCTCTACAGATACTAGGTAGAGAACTGGTGTCACTTATATTTTGGGGTATGTCTCGTGGAGATAGGAGCTGGTTTGTTCCAAATCTTTCAGCTGGCAGGTTTGCAATTTCCTCCAGTATAGTGGGAATGGTACCATCTATTAACAAGTTGGCACATAGCTGGGCACTCACTTCTAGATTTTGGAAGTAGTTAAAGAATGCCTTATGACTGTCCTTGGCTAGGGATACTATTGTAGCTTCATAATTAGCTTTAGAGGACTTTACAAGACTTCTGATTTGCGTGTTTAATCTGTGAAGGAAATTCTTTCTCTGCAGAGGTAATTGGCTCTTGCTCTTGGACATTAGTTTCCTCCTTTTGTTATACAATCTGTTTATACTAGGTGTCCACCAAGGTGGCTTGTTTTTTTCAGGAGGGTTTGGTTCTAATCTGGTCAGTTACAGGTGAGTCTATGCACTTTCTGAGATGATTATACAGGACATTTGCGTACATCTCTGCATAGGAGTTATTATTGCCTGTGATTGCAGGGGTATAAAAATGTTATACCATCAGTTAGTAGGCTGTAGTTTGTTTTGGAGAAGTTCCTTAGTTTTTTGCTCCTTTGGGGGTATGGAGTCCAATAGTTACTTCAAATGAGATTGATTTATGGTCCAACCTTACTAAGGAGGACATCACGCAGAGGGCAGTGCAGTGATCACCCATGTTGGTGAATACTATTTCTAGGACATTAGACCCCCTTGTGGGGGTGCAGACTATCTGTTCCAGAGCATTTGCATTAACAAAGTCCAGGAACCTTTGAGTAAACATGTTTAAGCTCATGTGTATTACCCAGTTGATGGAGGAATAATTGAAATCTCCCATGGCTAAAGTGTTGTGCTGTATAGTGAGTGACTCCAGTAAGTCGACAGGTAGGCATTGTGTTTTTCTTGGTATATGGAGGGGGATCTATAGCTAGCAATGATGTGGAGTGGGTGTTTTGCCTATAGTTAATTGGGCATGGAGTAGTTCAAGAGAGTCCTATTGTTTGACCAGTCTAGAGGATTACTTGGTTTTAATGTAGAAGAATACACTTCTACCTTTGGCTCTTTCATGCTCATTTTGAGGTCTGAACATGTGGAATGCACTGTAGTCGCACAAACCTGGGGTGCCCTCTGCAGCCTTGAATCATGTTTCAGTGACTGCACAGACATCAGCATCTTCCAAGGTAAGGATTGCTTCCAGGGACAGCAGTTTCGTGTTTAGACTTCTAGCATTAAGCAGCAGAACTTTGAGTTTGTCTCAAGTGCATTTTGCTATGTTGGAAATTTTGTCACTATGGAGGAGACAAGCACCTTAGCTAGTATTCAAAAGACTAGGGGATACAGGTGCAGACCATCTCTGGCAAAGCAGCATGGCCTGTCGACCATGTTTACCAGGTTGAAAAATCTGGATTCCCCTGGAATGACCCCAGAAGCTAAGCCAATTGTTGAAGTCAATAATTTTTTGTTTATATTGTGGCATCATCCTGGGTGAAGGTAGAGTGCTGCTTAGGGCTAGGGTTATACCTGCTTGGCACACATAATCTGAGAGTTCAGTCATGTCTCTCTTCATAATGTCTTGGGAGGTACATCTCACATCATTCACCCCAACATGGACAATGACAGAGTCATAATAATACTTGTTGAGTGATCTGAGTGCATGCATTATCTAACTGATCCTAGCACCAGATAAGCATCTGACCTTGATCTTCTCCTTATCCAACCTGATGAGGGGAACATCTGTGTGTCTCACTATGGAGTCTCCTATGACCAAGACATTAGGTTTTGAGGTGTTTGCCTTAGGGATGTATTTGGTGAGACAGTGATATGGGTGTTATGTGCAGTGGTTTCTATACATATTGAGATGTGTGCAGATAATTTGCACTTGGGAGGTCTCTGATATTTTGGTAGGCTTCTAGTGAGTACCTCAGCGTATGTGGGCTTAGATGTTATGTCCTGAACTTGTGTGAGAGGTGAAGTGCATCAGCTGACAACCTGTTTGATGTCTTGTTTTTTATTAAGTGAGAAGATTGATAGCGTAATTACATCTCTCATATACAGTATATGTTTGTTTCAGGACTAAGTGGTTGGCAGTATGCATGAGGCAATTACTACATTGCCTCATGATGTCCAAGTCAATCAGGCTGGCCATAGAAATGGTGGGAAAGTGATCATCCATAATAGCAGGTTTATACCATAGTACTGTTGGGGAGTGGGTAAGTTAGATCAGTTTATGATGTAGGAATAACAGAGAGGCTTATTCTGTTGATGGTTTAGGGTGAAGAGCTGTGACAATGCTGCTCAATGTGCAGTTAAGTTGCCTGCAGAGCAACAAGAAACTTGGGAGGGCTCTACTGATAGACGTTTAGGGAAAATTTAAGTTTCCAGGTGTTTGCATCTATACAGGACAGTGCTAAACCCTGTTGAGTGCTGCTGTGCAGCTACTTGGAAACAAGAGGTTTAAATACAGGCAAAATTCAACAGTTTTAAGACAAACTACCAATGGGAAAGCCCCCAAACTGTGCCTTTCTCCAGCAATCCCCAACTCAGATGGAACTTGGGCTACACAATTCTGCTGCAAGGGTGCAGGAAGGCCCTCTGAATGTAAGATGGTTCGTTTAGAGCACAGTGATATCAAAACAGTGTAGATTCAGCGAGTCTTAATCTAGCCTATGCTATATAAGGCACTAGTACAGAATTTCAAAGTGCAGAAAAAATACAGACACAATCAGCAAAAATGAAGCAGCAATTCAAATAAATACAGTTTAACGAAGTGCAATACAGGCTTTAAATATGCTTATTTTTCAGCTGTTTGCAGTGGATGCATTGGATTTTAGTTCAGATGCACTCCAGATCTCTGGTTAAAGTCACCAAACTTTGAGCAGCTACTATTAGCTGATGATTATTTGTGCATGAAGGAGCTCTAGTGCATCATGCTGGTTTACCAGCCCTGATATGAGTCTCTTATAGATGAAGACTGACACACTTCCACCTATTTTCCCCTCCTGCACAGTAGATGGTCTAAACACATAGAAGGTATTATAGACCTGCACAGCTGGAGTGCGTTCCACCATTTTAAACCAAGTGTCAGTCATCACACAGATGT
Organism: Protopterus annectens; assembly: GCF_019279795.1. Taxonomy (NCBI): domain Eukaryota; kingdom Metazoa; phylum Chordata; order Ceratodontiformes; family Protopteridae; genus Protopterus; species Protopterus annectens. The sequence continues at coordinate 1,560,119,905 of NC_056731.1, read as the reverse complement.
CAAAATCCTTTAGAAGGAGAAGGGCTTGTAGGGAGGGGAGTTTCTTTTTTAGGCTCCTAGCATTGATCAGTAACACCTTCATATTTTCCTTTTTTTTTTTAGGTTCATAGGTAAGTACTAGGCCATCTGCCCAATGGCATCTATAAGCCTAGCCAGAATGTGTTGGCTTTTGCCACCCCTTAGATTAGTTCTTTGTGCCTCTGTCCAGCAGAGCCACTGCAGTGATCCCCAGGATAAATTTTCTGTTTCCCATCCACTCGTCAAGGGTTCTCTTGAAGAGTGTTAGTGAGGGGCTCTGCCTAATGCAGATTGGAATCCTGTTCCAAAGCATGGGGAGTCTCTGGGACATGAATCTATCCCTCCAGCACATCCTATTTATCATTGTGGTGAGGTTTAGATCCCTAGAGCGTGTGTCTCTCGAGGATTTGTTTTTTTTAGGTGGGGCATGTCCATCAATTCTGGGTTGGACATGGCCTTGTATGTCAAGCAGAGATCACCTCTGAGTAAACAGTATGCAACTGAGTACAGCTGGAGTTTCTTCAGTCGGGCTGCATAGGGCATATGTTTGAGGTCAGTAATCCTCTTGGTGAGGTACTTCTGTGGTCTTTCCAGCTGTTGCAGGTGTATTGTAAGGTACATCCCAAATGAGGCATTGTACTCTATGATGGGTCTGATGAGTGATGAGTAGAGGGGCACAATAACCTCTTTTGTTCTAGATGCGAACCCTTTTGTGATTAGGTGGGCCACATAGAAGGATTTTCTAACCACCTTGGCAATATGATTATCAAAGGAGAGATTACTATCTACTTGGGTCCCCAAATTCCTTATTACATTTTCTGTATTTAGGGGACTACCACGTATGTGGTAGTTTGCGGGTACTTTGTTTTTTCCAAAGGAGATGACTATGCACTTTTTGGCATTTAGCTTGAGGCCATGATTTTGACACCAGGTATCTGTCTCAGTGAGACCCTTCTGGAGGATGTCTGTATTAGCTGGAGAGTCAGTTATGGCCCCCAGTTTGCAGTCGTCTGCAAACTTGGTCAGCCATAGTCCTCCTGTGCTTGCCTGTACCTCTGAGAAGTATATACCAAACAGGAGGGGTCCCAGGACTGAGCCCTGGGGGACGGCACTTGTAACTGGTTTAGAGTCAGACCTAGAGCCTGCAACTCTCACCGTGTGGGTTCTATCCGTGAGCCAATTGGCAACCTATCTCATGATGTAGGGGGTTTATGTTCAGGCTGGTGAGCTTGTCTATAATACTAGAATGGGGAATGGTGTTGAAAGCCTTTGTGAGGTCTAGGTAGGCTGTGTGGACCTCCTTTCCCTCGTCTAAAGCCTTGGTAACTGTCTCAAAGAAGTCCACCAGGTTTAGGAGGCATGATCTGCCCTTAACAAAGCCAAACTGGGTAGGGTCCAATGTTTGAAGGTTCCCAATGTCTCTGTTAATGAATTCCATGATGATGCGCTCCATAGTCTTGCAGACCAGGCTAGTCAGGCTTATAGGGTGATAGTTCCCAGGGTCTGTTGTGGCTCCTCCTTTGTGGAGCAGGATAACTGTTGCTGTGTGCCACTCTATGGATACATAGCCTGTAGAGAGGCTGAGTTTGAACAGTGTGTTTAGGTGAGGGGTTAGTTCATTTTGGAGCTCGTGTAAGACACAGCCTGGGACACCATCTGGTCCCATTGAAGCTGTATTTTTGGCTTTGGATAGGGCTGTTTTAACCTGTGTGTCAGTGATTGCCGGGGCACTACATTCTTGTGGTATGGTTATGGGCCCTTTAGGGAATGAGAGGTTTTTTTTTTTTCGTTATGTTGGTAGGTTTTTTTATATAGTCTGCGATCTTCATCATGTCTCTTCATATAGTTAAGAAAGCTACACCTCAAGTAAATGTCATTGGTATGAACTTTGACACAGTAATACTCATGCTTGTTGTTCAAAGACTTGAGTGTGTGTGCGTGATCTGATGGATCTTGGCACCAGACTAACAACTATCACGTTGCCCAGCCCAGAAACAGCTACATCTGTATGTCTTACAATGGCATCACCTGTAACAAGAATGTTTGGTTTGGTCAATGCCTGTCTTATGGGCTCAGTATCCATGACTTTTGGACTCCTTGTGGTATGTGAGGATGTAAGCTTAATTTGCATAGTGTATTTTGTGCTAGTGCTGTGTTTTGTAGGTTTTTTGAGGTTTAGGCAAGTTAATTTTTAGAACCTCGTCACATGATGAATTATGAGTATTGTGATGGCCTTGGTGGTTTGTGGTGTGTAGTTTATTGCTGATGATTTTGGTGTCTGAGTTTACTCTGTGAGAGATGTTTGCCTCCAAGAACATTATATCTGTACATCTTTCACACACTGTGTTGTGCTGTTTGAGTAATAATCATCAGACAACACGAGTCAGTTCTGACACTGTCTCAAGATACATATCTCAATCAACTTGTCTAGAGTAGATGTGGGGAAATGCTGGTCCATAATTCAGACAGAAATAATAATGGTAACAATGGTGACTATAACTGCTTGGAGTTTGGTTTGTTCAGTATATCTGGGTGGACTTGTAAATGAGTATTTAAAGTTCACTACAAAACAACTAACTTGGAAATCTTTTTTTTTGCCACTAGCAGGAACCAATAAACTTAATTATAGTAAAAACTCGTTCATTTAATACTAAAATCTGTGCAAGCAGTATCAGTACACTCAATATTAAACAATTTTATCAAAGGTCTTTAAGCCTGGTGAATGGATTAGGGGGAGAAACTTTGCAAAATGATACTTGTGTGCTTATGTCCAAAGCCAATAAACTGGGAAAATGAGTGAATTATGCTGTCAAATTATCATAAGGGGCAGGCAACAATGGATTTAAGGACACAACTCCAAGAGGGTGGGTGGGATGAAAAAATAATTAGACCTTTACCTCTGAGCTGAATGACCCGGAACTGTCTTAGATCCCACCTACTAAACTTGAAATTATGTTGTAGCCTTGACCACACATCTTAGTCTGTCCTACGATATAACCTGTTGCATTTCCTAACTTTCTTTCTCTGTTAGTACCTTCTGCTTAAACTAACCTCCTAAACCCTCAGCTTTACTACTATAGACCCTCATTTCTCTCCCCCTCCCATTCTCCACACTATTTATCTCCCCCCCACTTCCTATCAATGTCTATACATTGTCCTTCTTTTGAACAACGGTTATATTTTGTTTTTCTCTCATATGTAGTAAATTTTATACCACTGCTATCCGTGCAACCCTTAAAGTTCATATTTTTTTTGTTTGTTTTTCTCTTTATAATTAATTTCATATTTGCATTATTTTTAATAGTCTTTGTCCTGTGTGTTTATCTTTGCTTATGTTTGCTGGGGCTCTTTCCCCTTGGGTTTCCACTGGAAATGGGTTGCTTACTATCAATGCAATGCAAATAGTTAATAACCTTTTCTTTTTTACAATTGTTTTGTATTGTGATTGTTATTTAATTTTTGTATATTGTCACTTTATCTTTACTTATGTTTGCTGGGGCTTTTCCCCTCGGGTCTCCACTAAAAATGGGTTTGTTTGCGAATTCATTTGGACTAACCCGGTTAACAAATGTGAAATAAATAAATAAAAATAAATAGTACAAACACTAGTCCTGAAATTGCCTGACATACACTCAGTATATAAGAATGAAACTAGGGTTTTAATACCAGCAGTTAGACCACTTAAACAGCAAACTGTAGTGCATCTATGTACTAGAATTACTAATGTAGGCTTAAAGACATTATCTAAAGCAGACACGGACTGTAATTTAAAAGCTGTATGCAGTGAAACTACTAGAATGCAACAACAATTTATGAGAGCACAGCAAACAGTAGCCTTGGGATTCTTGGGATGGAATTACCCGATTTTGTTAAGGCAACTGTCACCATGAAAAACTTCGGCAACATAACTTTGACAATGCTATGTCAACTCACGACTATGTATGCACATAAAAACATCTTCGGGAAATGTCAAATCTTAAAAGAAAAAGATAATAAAAAACATTTTTTGCAGGTGGCTGACCCCCTGCAGGCCCACACCCCTGCTAATTATATATACAAATTCTGAGATCACATAAAATCAGAGAAGCGATGTATTCCCCAACCCCTAGAAGTGTACAGAGTAGCACACCTTTTGACCATCTGCTTAGCTGACAAAATGCAGTTGACTAAACAACTGTTGGCACAATGGAGTTTAGATCATATTAAGGTCACCTATATATATATATATATATATAAAATGTCGACTTAACATTTCATCGATGTTCAAAACAACTTGATGAAAACTTCGGAAGTTTACATTCACGAACTCCCAGAACATCATATTTCTTCTCTGGGAAAGTACCCACTTGGCCACCAGCAATAACATTACAAATGGAAGCAAACTGCACCAATACCCTACCTAAATATACCAAATCCAAGACTGCACTACAGTGGAGAAGGGCAAAGTTCAGCATGGTGGCCAAACGGTTACTTTCCCGAAGAGGAAATAAAATGTTCCAGGAGTTCATGATTGTAAACTTCCAATGTTTTCATCTTGCTGTTTTGAATGTTGATGAAATGGTAGGTCGACGTTATGAAGAGGACCCATATATATATATATATATATATATATATATATATATATATATATATATATATATATATATATAAAGAGAGAGAGAGAGAGAGAGAGTTATGGGTCTACTTTGTTTCATTGAATCTCATTTCACTGAATTTAATTTCACCCCAACCACTTCGCTGACAACTCAAATTACTAAAAACTCATTTCACAGAATCTCATTTCACTGAACTGCAGTTAGTATAATGGCACTGTGTAAAGTACTATAAGGCAAGTAAAAGATATATGCCCTTTTCCCCACTGTAGTGCAATCCTGGAATTAGTATATATAATTAGGGGGGTGTGGGGGGCATAGCCTTCTTGTCCTACCAGAAGAAAGCATACTTGTTACATTCTGTTATTCTTGGTAAATTTGGTTATGTGGGTAATGTATACCCCTTTCTGAAAGAAAGGGAAAACTGCTACCAGACATATTATTTTAGTTCATGGGGATGTTGACTGGATCCCATAAAAAGGGGTATAGTATACTACAAGCCAAGTGATAGTGGATTAGGTATGAATAACCCTGTTTTGTTTCTTGCTTTGTTGGATTTTAGTGTGTTTTATGGAAAGTCTCTTTTAATGATTCTGATATAAGAGAGAGGATATTATCAAAATATTTGATTACTCTGTGGGATTCTGCCTTAATAAAAAAAAAATGTAAAATTGTAGCAAAGTATATTGCTAAACAATTTCATTCAAAGTGTCTTGAATGGAAAATCTCTTTCTAAAATGTTTTATCACACAAAAAATGTGATGAGTTCATAACGGATACTTTTTATTATATTAAACTATGGGTTATTTAAACTACCATAGATTTGTGAACAATCACAGAAAGTCAGCTTAGATCTGGTAGGATATATGAAATACAGGAATTTCTATGGAGACATGCTGGGTAAACTGTCATTTAAAGGTTTAATGAAATATAAAATTAAAGAACAGACTTTGTCACTTGTATCATTGTGAGGAAACCATGGAACATGCTCTTATTTCTTATGAAAGAAAAAAATGATTTTGGAATGCTGTTATATCTTCCTTTTTATTAACTAAACTTCAGACTGCATTCTTAGAAATTATCCTAACTTGTGTAAACAAGAGAGAGAAGAATATTATAGAATTGTTGTCAATGCTGTTGGATGCTTTGGGTCACCAGATGTGATGAACTATTATATAACAAACTCTGGGATTGCTCTTTAATACTGAGTAAATTGAAAAAAATGGTAATGTGAAAAAAGTGAGGTAATACAGCTTAAAGTAGTTTATCAGTTATTGGAAGTTCTTTTTTTTCAGATGATTGCACTTGTGTGAGGTTTCTGCAATTGTTTTTCTTCTTGTATAAATTTAAATGAAGTACCCCTATTCATTTAATAGGTGCTGTGGGATCTTTTAATCCACCTAAACTACCACCAGCTCAGACAGATGGAGCCTTGGTTTCATGTCTCATTTGAAAGGCAGCATACTCCAGAGTGCAGCAATCCCCAACACTGCATTTTAGTGTCAGCAATCTATTGACTTGGACTGAGACTAGAACCCGCAGCCTTTTGGCCTTCCAAAACACCAAAGGTGAGTGTGCTACCTCAGCCACTGACACTGCCCAATGGATGTTTCTGCCCTTAAATGATGTGTGTGTCTGATGCAACATTCTTCTTTGTGCTATGGATCTCTTTCTTGTATAAATGCAAGCATTATTTTAAGGGTTTTAAAAGGGGATATAATGAATAGTGCACTTTGTCTTTGTATCCCATAATTCTAGTGTGCATGCAGAATGCAATATGGTGTTGTCTTTCTTCTTTGGTTTCTGCAGGTCAGCAAAATGAATAGCTGCTCTATCACTGTATCCTGGCTGCCTGTATGTTTTCATCAAGTGGTAATCAGTTTATAAGTTGGACCTCATCCGCAAGCTGTAATACAGGACATACACCCACCCCACATCTCATTAGTCAGATACTATGCAAAAATAGGAGCACTGGAACATTGTGTCATGCTAATAGTTGGAAGAATAAGGATAGAAGATGAGTCATCAATCAGTTGATGAAAAAATAAATTCCTGAGATAGTCTGTGTCCAACATATCTATGTTACACAGGAATGTGACTAGCTGAATATCAAGAATACATTGTGAGGGATATGCGTTCAGACCCTAGAATGGAAAAATGTTCTGGGTGGTTGTGTTCCTCAAGCAGAACTGTGGATTTAAACATGCTAATTATTATTATTAATAGTAGTAGTAGCAGCAGCAGTAGTAGTAGCAGTAGTAGCAACAAAAGTCATAGTTGCAGTAGTAGCAGCAGCAGTAGTAGCAGCAATAGTCATAGTTGCAGTAGTAGCAAAAGCAGTAGTAGTAGCAGTAGCACCAACAGCAGTAGTAGTTGCAGTAGTAGCAACAGCAGTAGTAGTTGCAGTAGTAGCAACAGCAGTAGTAGTAGCAGTAGTACCAACAGCAGTCCTAGTTCCAGTAGTAGCAACAGCAGTAGTAGTAGCAACAGCAGTAGTAGTAGCAGCAGTATCAACAGCAGTAGTAGATGCAGTAGTAGCAACAGCAGTAGTAGCAACAGCAACAGAAGTAGTAGTAGCAGTAGTAGCAACAACAGTAGCAGTAGTAGCAGTGGCAGCAGTAGCAGCAGCAGTAGTATAGCAGCAGTAGTATTTACACTGAGATTCAGAATAGAATCCTAGTGAATTGCTAGGTCAAAGGCCATCAAAACTTTAACTAGTAGAGCTGTCTACTGTTATTACTAATTCCTCAAAATAATTGAATAAGAGCATAAAAAAGATTAATTTAATATACTTGATAACAATGAGATTACAAGAGACTGCACTCCATTTGTACTCATTTCCTGATGCAGAAGATATGTCCCCAGTCCCCTTGACTTTAAATATACCAAATACATTGTTGCACAACTCAAGATAAAAAGAAAAGTCTACTTTATATTTTAAATTGGCTATTACATTTATTCACAGGCAGTAAACTTTGAAGTTAGGTTATTCAGAGACTAGGAGTATGGGCAAAACCTCTACACTAAAACATCCAGGGCAGAGTCCAATAAAGTAGTTATTAGAAGACTGAGATTCCATTGCTTTTTGTTTCCTGAGATGCAGAGATTTAATGTCTTTCATGACAAATCATTATGCTTTAATTGTTTTGTATTTATTTATGCTTTCTTGACCAAGTTAGACCCATTGGCCAATGGTCTCTTTTCAGGAGAGACTTATGATCTTAGAGAAATCTGGCCATGGCATCAAGGAACTTCCCCTACTCTTCAGTGTCATAGCGATGCTCTTGCTGAAGGAGCCAACATTGTTGAAGGAGAATGTTTTGTGACTACTGAGCTACCAGGCAAATCAGACGTAGTATCACCAAATAAT
>NC_056731.1:1560009425-1560106925 GCF_019279795.1 Protopterus annectens | reverse complement strand
CATAATAACCTACTTGCCAATAGTCAACATGGATTCAGACCTTCCCACAGCACCACTACCGCATTACTCTCCTTTACCAACTCCATCAACTATAACCGCAACATCAATAAACTCTCATCTTCTCTCTTCATTGACCTATCAAAAGCCTTTGATATGGTTAATCATAAACTTCTTCTGTACATACTAAAATCTCAAGCACTAGATCCCTCCTCCTTAACTTGGTTTACTTCTTATCTTGAAAATCATCAGCAAGCAGTACTCTGGAAAAGTTCACTATCTACCCTCCTTCCTATTTCTATAGGAGTACCTCAAGGGTCTATCTTAGGCCCACTTCTATTTTCTATCTTTATTAATGACCTCCAGTCAGCTATACCTAACACCACTTGCATACAATATGCAGACGATTCCACTATAATCTGTACTGCTTCTTCTCAAACAGAACTTCAACCTCTCACCCAAGAAACCTTTACCACTGTTGAAAAGTGGTTCTCTGACCGTTGTCTACTCCTTAACCCCAAAAACAAATTACTACTGTTTGCACCTACCATAAAACTACTTCCCTAAACTTCTCTATTACTTCCACTGACAACACTTATATTACTCCTGATTCTTCTACAAAACTACTAGGTATTACTATTGACAATAATCTTAATTTTGACTGTCACATCAATAACACAATAAAAGTAGTTAACAAAAAGATTGGATCCCTTTACAGAATCAAATCCTTCCTTACACCTAAAGCCCGGACCACCTTAGCTCAATCTCACCTCCTCTCTACCCTTCTATATGCTTCCCCTATTTACACAAATCTCTCTAAATGTAACCTTAAGAAACTTGCTTCATCTTACCATAATATTGCTCGATTTGCCACAGGATCCCAGTTTAGAACTCACCACTGTCTGAACTTAAAACAACTAAACTGGCTTGAACTTCCTAACAAACTTACTTATCAACAGCTCTCAATAGCTCACAACATTCTATATCAACCATCCAAAACACCAATACTCTCTAACCTCCTTACTCCCTACAACAATCTGAAACAACTACGATCTTCAAATAAACTACTAGTTAAAAGTACCAAACCCAATAATGCTGCAGGAGATTGTCTTTTTTCAAACTCAGTTGGCAAAATGTGGAACAAACTTCCACTTAATATCTCATCTTTGTCCACTCTTCCACTCTTTAAAAAACAACTGAAAATCCATCTTAATAAACACTGGCTTTGCTCCTGTACCAATCCTGATTAACCTTTCTTCCTCCTTTCCTCTACCTCAATATTTCCTTCTCACTATAACACATCCTGACTGATCCCCATGGACATAATATCCTTGTAGATACAACTTATCTCATATATACTATGAAAAAAAAAATAAATAAATAAATAAATAAAAAATTTATGACTATGTATTATTTTAGACTACAGTATGATATTATAAATTGCGTATTGCAATTATTTGTTTTGCTTTGATATATGTATCTTCTATGTATTTTTTCTGTATTCCCCTTACTTATTATAACCTTTGGAGCTTTTCTCCCCAGGCCTCCACTGAAAATGGACATATATCCAGCTGGACTAGCCCGGTCAACAAATGTAAAATAAATAAATAAATAAATCACAGTCCACAGGGACTCCTGTCTGATCTCGTCTGTCAACCTAATAAAACCTAATAATAAACCTAATAATAGATTTTTTTTCTGAAAAGGTTTATACAGTAGTCATTATCTGTTTGTGTAGTATGTTCTGAGTATGTGGATTTTTTTGAAGAATATATCTTTTCCTTAAGAAAGACTAACAGTACACCTTCCAGATTATGAAGTGAGTATGACATTTGTTTTATGTACTTTATTAACTAAAAGTAGAGGTAGACCATTGCAATTAACGTTTACAGGTTAGGGAATTTTGTAAGAATGTTGCTTCACCTGTTCTGGGTTGCCAATTAATCTTAACTGGAAAGTTGTAGCAGAATGGTCAAATGTTATCTAGAAAATTAATAGTAGGCTCTTTTTTCTCTGTTGCTTGAATTAAGGAAGTACTTTCTAGAGTTAATAGCAGTGATAGCTTGTGCATATTCTAAGCATGACAGAACATTATTACTGATATCTTGTTTTTCTGGTATTAATAGCTGCAATTTGGGAAATTCTGTAGGAAACTTCAAATTGTTGCAGAACCTTATCTGCCATTATTTTAATTTGATAGCTAAAGTCCAGATATTGAGCAGCACACACTCCCCAAGTATTTTTTTTTTTTGTGTTATCATTGGAAAAGGATTCCTTTATGGCTCTTCAGTGGAACATTAACATTTAGTACAAAGTTTGTGAGGACCACCAAGTTGCATGAATATAATTTTAGTAAAATCTTGAGCAGTTTACTATTTTGTTGCCAGCTGGTTACTTGGTTTAAGTCTTTTAAGGAGTTTTATAGCTTGTCAGTCAGTTGCTTGACTGCATTAGGACTATATCATCTACACATAGACTGCATTTAATATTGTTGTTTTCCATATCCATATCATTAATAAATGCAAAATACAGAAGAGGTCATTAATCCTGAAACCTGCACAACACCAATTGAAATTAAATCAATTTGAGATCTGTTCCTCCATAAACCACTTGGAAGAAACTATTATTGATGCAATTTTTGAGCAATTGAATGACATCTTTGATAATCTAAAGTTAGTAAGTTTAATAACTGTAAATAAGTAGTGGTCTACAATTTCCAATACACATTTTAATTTGACAAACATTGCTCATGTGAGATGATCTTTTTACATATTTGATATAATACAGCATTTGAAAAAGTATATAAGGATGCAATTGCACTCTGCTTTGTATGAAAACCATGTTGCTTGTTGGAAAATAAATCACATTTATTTATTGGTGTGTTTATTTGCTGTCAAATAACTTTTTTTAGTAGTTTTGCTGTTGGTAGATATGTGTTATAAGTGTTTTCAAAAAAAGTCTGTTCAAAGCACTTAAAACTACATGGGTGACAGTTGAACTTCTCTCCATCTAGGCTTATGAGTCTCAGTTGAAATTGTATATCACCCTTGATGTTAGTGAAAGATTTAATATATATTAGTGGTTTGCCTAGAAGAGAACATCATAGTTTTAGAATAATAGGGTATAATGTGTGGTCTGTTGCAGAGTAAAGAAACAATGTCTAGTAGTTTTGAAAATTCTTTACAGTTAATTTCTTTAACCTGGAAGCAATGCATATCAAAATGTGACGTTAGCAGAGATATGGATTACTACTTGGTGAAGTATATCTGTTGGATGAAGTATATTGTTCAGATAAGATGGTAGCTGGTGTCAGAGTTGTGGTGATAAGGTTAATGAAGTTTAGCAAAGTTTGTTTGTACAAAACTTTCCCCGGATACTGCAAGCCTTGCACAATATGCAGGATTAGTGCAGGAGCTCCAGAAGGCAATATGTCTGCCGTGTGATCCAGAAATAGCCTGTAGGGGCATGCACGAGCTGTCCTGCACTAATCCTGCACAGACTCAGCCCCTGTATAAAAACTACCCCATTTGCAGGAGAAATCCATGCAAATGAGGTGAATTTGTGATCCAGGAAGCTGAAAACTGGCCGTGCAGGACTAGTGTAATCTGTAGAAATGTACTCCGCCAGTAACGGAGTACATTTCTGCAAATTCCAAAATGGAGCCATGAGAGCTCCGAATAAAGGGTGCATATCATTTAGGAAGCATGCCAGTGGCCAAATATAAGGCCATTGGCATTGCAAACAGTTGAAAAAAAAATCAACTTTTATTTTTTTTAGCCGATCTCAGCTGTTTAAGCGTAGAGCAGCAGCGCGCAAATGGGATCAAGGGGAAAATAAGAAAATAAACCTAAAATAAGTATTCTAACTAAAATCACTATTCTGCCATTATAGTCAATGGCAGGCAGAAGACAACATGGCCAGTGAGTAGTGGTTGCTAAGTGGGGAGGCACAGTGTGAGACATGTAACTCTGCATTAGTAGGCAATCCTATGCAAATGAGGGGAATGATAGTGAATCCCAGATTTCTCCAGCATGCTAGTCAGCTCTCAACAATGTAAGAGCAGGAATAGCTTGGTGCAAGCCTAGGAGTTAGCTGACATTATAGGGGTGTGTGTCAGGCATACTGTAAGCGGATTGGAGCCCTGTGGCTCAGGTTTGCTCCTAACTTAGCACAGCTAAGCAAGGGGTGTGTCTGAGGCTCCCTAGCACTCTTTACATTGCCTAAGCAGGTGTGACCACCACGCACTGGGTTTTAAAGAAAAAAAAAAGTAAACCAGGAAATAGCAGCTCTGTGTACATCTGAGCACTGGGTTTGCACAGCGCGCACACAACCTTAAACAGGAAGGCAATGGGAAGGGAAAACAGTAGTAGGAAGTTAATCAAGGAGCACTAGCATAGCTAGCAGGTGAAATGTATCAGAGTCAGCCAATTACACAGGCAACAGACCAGCCCAGACCAAAACACCTCTATAAACTATGCAAACACTTTCCCCTCTGGTTTTTCCCATACTCTACACCACTGGTGTATACAAGCGGGGAACTTTTAACAAACAAAACTACAAAATGATAGGGGCTGCAGCAGGCATCATACAACATGTGCAAGAGGCTGAGGGTGGTGAGGATGTGAATGCTGTCGACCAACCCACAGTGAGGAGATGGAAAAGGGTGTATAGTCCCAGGGTAACCTACCAGGGACTACATGAGCTGGAGATAGTCAAGTGCTATAGGGTGGAAAAGGACCTCCTTCAGCAAATTGTTGAGCTGTGCCAGCCATGCCTGACACACAGAACTGACAGAGGGGAACCCATCCCAGTGGATACCAAGATATGTGTAGGCCTAGGAATACTAGCCACAGGTACCTCCCGAAGGTCAACTGGGGATATCATTGGGATCTCACAGGCATCAGCATCCAGGGTATTTCACCAGTTCCTGGATGCTATGTCAGCACATGCCAGTGAGCACATATATTTTCTCAACACCCATGAGGTGTTGGCCAGCAATATGCATCTCTTCCACCAAATAGCAGAATACCCGGAGGTAGTGGGTGCTATAGACTGCATACACATATGCATCAAAGCACCACCTGATGAGGAGGGTAGGGTCTACATCAACCGCAAGGGCATCCCCTCCATCAACTGCTAGGTCATGTGTGATGCCCAGGGCATTATAATGAATGTGTGCTTTGGCTGCCCTGAAAGCTATCACAATTCCCACATCTGGCATCTGACACAGCTGTACCAGAGATTTGCCAATGGGGACATCCCTTACGGTCACCTAGTGGGGGATGCTGATTAAGCACTGGAGCCGTGGCAGATGACACCTATCAGAAATGCACACATACCCGAACAAGAATGCCATAATGAGGCACACACACAGACCAGATGTATAATAGAGCATGTGTTTGGGATGCTCAAGTCATGCTTCCAGTGCCTGGACACATCCAGTGGAGCCTTGTAGTACTCACCAGCTACATGTACTCAAATTGTTATGGTATGTGCCATGCTACACAATATGATCCTGCCGAAACAACTTTAGCAGGAACAGCATGGGGCAGTACCACACAGCCCCCCACCAATGCCAAGGCCTACACAGGCACAGAGTGACTTGGAGGAGGGACAAACTGAGCATGCCCCAGTAGGCAGATGGAGGCATGCCCAGTATGCCCTGGCCTTGGCAAAGAGGCAACTCATAGCAAATACACTGACACAGTATGAACCCAAGGAATGACACCCCTCTCTGACTCGTACATACAGTAAAAGGGATGCCAAACATAACACTACCTGTGCTTAACCATGTATAGGGAGTGTACTATGTGTATCTGACATAGGCAGCCCTCCAGCACCATCCTCAGTACTGGCACACCCTCAAGGTAAGTCAATCAACCTACCAATTGCCGAATGGAGTAGAATGTGCCGTTACCTGTATTTATGGTATGGATGTGAGCACGCAAGGGAATTGGGTGACTGAATGGTATGCCAGCAGATAGCAGACACCCATAGTGCCACCATGACATCTGTAACAAATACTGGAATCACCATAGTAGCCAGTGCTACACAGGGTGACAAAACCCAATGCAGGAAATGTGCTGGCCATCATGTGTGTCCATATAACTCACACATGCCAGTCAGGGAGGTTCACATACCCAATAACAGTCTCAGCCAGCAGGACAGGTGTAGACAAACACAAACAGAGGCTGTGCTATGGCCTCTGAATGATGCCTATGGGTAACCTCCCCCCCAGGCCTACACAGACAGACTACAGCAAATCAGGCAGTGGGATATTAGTTCTGAAGGGTAGGAAGTCAGACACTAATATGTAGGTCAACCAAAGCTAAGACCTGTAGTGCACTGATATGCCTATAGTCAGCATGATAGGTTAGAATACAGAATGAAATGGAGCACCTGACATACCAAGTACAGTCATAGCAAATGTGTACAAGTGCCAGGTGTGCCCCCCATCCTATGTAGACATGTAGAAACAGTCATGTGTGCCCCCCCAATCATGTGTAGAAATTTAGAAGCAGTCAGGTATGTCCCCTCCCCAGTCCTGTGTAGAAATGTAGTAACAGTTGGGTGTGCCCCCCTAATCCTGTGTAGAAATGTAGAAACAGTCAGGTGTATCCCCCCACAATCCTATGTAGAAATGTAGTAACAGTCAGGTGTGCCCCCCTACTCCTATGTAGACATGTAGAAACAGTCAGGTGTGCCCCTTCCCCCAGTCCAGCGTAGACATGTAGTAAGAGTCAGGTGTGCCCCCCCAATCCTGTGTAGAAACGTAGAAACAGTCAGGTGTGCCCCCCCCCCACAATCCTGTGTAGAAATATAGAAACAGTCAGGTGTGCCCTCCCCATCCTGTGTAGAAATGCAGTAACAGTCAGGTTTGCCCCCTCCCCCACAATCCTGTGTAGAAATGTAGTAACAGTCAGGTGTGCCCCCCCGAATCCTGTGAAGAAATGTAGAAATAGTCAGGTGTGCCCCCCCACAATCCTGTGTAGAAATGTAGTAACAGTCAGGTGTCCCCCCCCCAATCCTGTTAAGAAATGTAGAAATAGTCAGGTGTGCCCTCCAATCCTGTGTAGAAATGTAGAAACAGTCAGGTCTGTCCCCCACAATCCTATGTAGAAATGTAGGAACAGTCTGGTGTGCCTCCCCAAACCTATTTAGAAATGTAGAAATGGTCTTGTGTACCCCCCCAATCCAATGTACACACATTGTAACAGTCAGGTGTGCCACCCCACAACCCTATGTAGAAATGTAGTAACATGTATGTGTAGGTATAATACCAGTGGAGCACAGATGAACAGAGGTGGCCAAGGTAGCAGAATAGGTTGTAGCATCTGCACAATATGCAGGTATGTGTGTGTTAGGTCAGTGTGTGTTTCATATTGCGTGAGAGTGGTCTGTATTTGTAATGTTGAGGTAAGACATGGTGGCCATTGCCCACTACTGCTGATGACAGGGACAAGCCTTCACAACTGCAGTGCCAAACACAATACCCACCAGCATAACACAAGCTAGCAGTAAGCCATTGTAAATACATGGTGGCAATATGTGTCACCATCTGAAAGACTGACATGTCATGGTTGTTGGGCTAGATATACAAGCAGTACACAGGGGAAAGTACCCCAGACATACAGTATATATTGTGTCACTGTGAAATGGACACACCCTTGGAATAGTACATACAGGTATGCATCACATTATCTGGTCCTGTAGTAGGGGATACCAGTATTGTCTGCCCAAACACTTACAGATCACAAAGGAGGTAGGAATGATGTACTGGGAAACAGCTGATGTACCTGCACATGCAAGCATAACTGGAATGCCCAATGCATATCTGTGTGTCAGATGCAAGTAGTGTCCATAGCACACATGCACTCAGCTCACACAAAGACCACCCACAGGTACCTCTCTGGTTGTACCTCTGGTGTGGGGAATGGGTTCAATATGACCGTACCAGTATATCTCAATAGCGAAATAATGCAGCATGCAGTGCAGGTGTCCCATGCAGGTGTGTCGCTAGCTGTAGGTAGCACCCTGCCAGCATCCACACCACCTGATCATGACTGATAGAAGGTATTGGCATGAACACCTAGCACACCTACCCTGTCACCCCAGGCGAATATACTGTATGGCGGTCTGAAACTGTAGGACTGACAGAATGCAATGGACTGCCACATTTGGCCCGCATCAACACCTAATGGCCCACAGGCCTCTGCCAAGGGGCTGTGTCTCACACGTACTGCCAATACTTGTTATGTCATGGACACCCAAATAACACAACACACTCCACATAAGCCATATGCAGGGCCATGTGGATAAACCACAGTAACATGTTCACCATGTCCCACTGCATGAACTGTGGACCAACACCAACACACAGCTGTGATGGGGTGATAAACATAGGGAAAGTATCAGAGAATGTATGCATAATGTAAGGAAGTTGATAGAATAACAGAGGGGGGGGTGGGAGCATGGGCAGCATGGAATGTTCAAGTTCTGAAACAAAGCTGTGTGCACACACTATCACTGGCTGTAAACACAAATGGGTGGCTACATACCTGCCTGTACACCACAATAGGGGTAATGTCCTGACTCATGGCCCCTGCCTCTGGGTAACCTGTGCAAATCTGTACAGCTGTGAGATATTGCCATAGCAATATAAGGCCATACTGTCATGTTGATGGATGTACAAGTATGGGATCCTCAGGACTGTACCAAGGTGCTGAACCAGATACATAGAACCAGCAGCAAGTGTCTGCAGCTCCTCCTCCAGGATGGCATAATCTGCCATGAATATGTAGACATCTGCCCACAATACCGCACACAGCTGCAGTCACCCTTGTCCCCAAGACATCACTATGAGCAGGAATGTCCACCTGACAGTACATGAGGGCAGAAAACATCACAGTGTATAACAGTACACATGTCTGAATATCTCTGATAACAGCAGTACCATGTAGCTGAAGCAGCACAGACACAATCAGCTACAGTACACACTATCCCCTGCAGACTTTGTCCGCATATTGCCAAATGATAGATGGATACCCTGCAGAAACAGTTTGCTACCTGTAGGTATACAACACAAAGGTCTGCACTGGAGTACAAACCACCTGGAATTGATCCAAACATTCAATACAGAAGGGCATACTAAGCATGCTCACACACTTAGAGAAATGAATACAATGTCTGACAACAACATACTGAAAGGTCATACTGGGCATGCTCACACAAACAAATGAAGCCCATGTCTGCAAACAACAGTGGACCAGACATATCTGGCAGTTGAAGGTGTTAGTGCAGACACTCCTCAGTTTGCACCACTCATGCTTTGCACACACAGTGGATAGGAATACAGACATATATCCAAGGACAGCACACTATAATAAGCCAAAAGTAGACATACATAGATGTGTGGAAGAGAGAGTGACTGTGACAAGGAGCCATCCATTATGAGGCCTGTCCCACCCATCACAGAGCCAAATGGCTACAACCTCATGAGATTCCAATGTCACTCACTGTAGATACTAGCCACCGGTATCTGTCAGCATTACAGACAATGTGGTGCAAGTGCTAGCTATGCATCATGACTGTACAAGGAAGTAGTCATTTTGCAGCTGTATACACATACCTGTGGAATATAATCCTGCGTGTGCCCACATGTGGTGTGTCAACCTCTAGATGAATGGGTTATGGCCCATGCACACACACTGCCCTCCCCATAGCCATACTATGACAAGGCTGCTGAGGTCATCCACTTTGAAATATACCTTTGGGAAAATTGTGGCCCAGTAATCTTTGTGGCGTGTCCTATAACTGCATACTGCTGTAATGTGATAAACTAGTCAGGTAGGAGTTCTAATCCCAGACATGGCAGCTGTGTCTGTCTGTCTGTCTGTCTCTGTCTGTGTAGATGGCAATGCTTTTAGGCTAGTCAAACTCCCTACAATTCAAATGCCCTACTTTGGCAAGGCTGCTTATGTCATCCACTTTGAAATACACCATTGGGAAAGCTGTAGCCCAGTAATCTCTGTGGTGCATCCTATAACTGTGTACTGCTGTAGTATAATAAACTAGTTAGGAAGGAGTTCTAATCCTAGACATGGCAAGTGTGTGTGTGTGTGTGTGTGTGTGTGTGTGTGTGTGTGTGTGTGTGTGTGTGTGTGTGTGTGTGTGTGTGTGTGTGTGTGTGTGTGTGTGTGTCTCTGTCTGTGTACAGAGCAATGCTTTTTAGGCTAGCCACACTCCCTACAATTCAAATGTCCTACTTTGGCAAGGCTGCTGATGTCATCCACCTTAAAATACACCTTTGGGAAAGTTGTAGCCCAGTAATCTCCATGGCGTGTCCTATAACTGCGTAGTGTGATAAACTAGTTAGGTAGGAGTTCTAATCCTAGACATGACAACTGTGTGTGTGTCTCTGTGGAGAGAGCAATGCTTTTTAGGCTAGTCTCATGCAGTACAATACAAATTCCCTACTTTTGCAAGGCTGCTGATGTCATTCACTGTGAAATACACCTTTCGAAAAGCTGTAGCCCAGTAATCTCCATGGTTTGTCCTATAACTGTGTACTGCTGTAGTGTGATAAAATAGTTTGATAGGAATTCTAATCCCAGACTTGGCAACTGTGTGTGTGTGTGTGTGTGTGTGTGTGTGTGTGTTTGTCTGTCTCTGTCTGTCTGTGTAGAGAGCAATGCTTTTTAGGCTAGTCATACTCAGTATAATTCAAATGCCCTACTTTAGCAAGGCTGCTGATGTCATTCACTGTGAAATACAACTTTGGGGAAAGAGTACTCCAGTTATCCCCGTGGTACGTTCTATAACTGCTTCATGCTGTAGTGTGATATAGAACCTTGGTAGGGGTTCTATTCCCACACATGGCAGTTGTGGATGTTTTGTGCGTGTTTCTATGTCTGTGTAGGGAGCAATGCATTTTAGGCTATTCACACTCACTACAATACAAATGCCCTACTTTGGCAATTCTGCTGAGGTCATTCACTGTGAAATACACCTTTGGGGAAAGAGTACTCCAGTTATCCCCCTAGTGTGCCCTATAACTGCTTCATGCTGCAGTGTGATATAAAACTCTGGTAGGGGTTCTATTCCCACACATGGCAGTTGTGGATATTTTGTGTGTGTTTCTATGTCTGTGTAGGGAGCAATGCATTTTAGGTTAGTCACACTCACTACAGTTCAAATGCTCTACTTTGGCAATCCTGCGGTTGTCATTCACTGTGAAATACACCTTTGGGGGAAAGAGTATTCCAGTAATCTCCATGATGCATCCTATAACTGTGTAGTGCTGTAGTGTAATAAACTAGTTAATTAGGAGTTCTAATCCCAGAAATGACAGGTGTGTGTGTCTGTGTTTGTAATTTGCATCCTGTGTAGAGGTGGTTGTGAGTGTGTAACAACTGGACTCAATGTGAAGCGGGTTTTACTAATTTCATATATGGTGGCCCTAGTATATATCACAATGTCCACTGTACAGGGATAACAGATGTGAAATAGCCAAAAGGCTGGGGTGCAAATCCATACCCCTACATGTGACATCAAGGCCAGGTGAAAAAATGTGAGCAACCCTAGTATTACC
Source organism: Protopterus annectens (assembly GCF_019279795.1). Classification (NCBI taxonomy): domain Eukaryota; kingdom Metazoa; phylum Chordata; order Ceratodontiformes; family Protopteridae; genus Protopterus; species Protopterus annectens. The sequence continues at coordinate 1,560,095,338 of NC_056731.1, read as the reverse complement.
CAGAGAACACTCTCAACCCATGTCTCATACACAGACACACTTGCCTAGGCAACCGCCACTATGTTGGTAGTACCCTGTATATTGCCCACTGATAGTAACCATGGTGTGATTGCAGTGGGCTACAGTGGGCATGGCACCCCATCCAACAGTCCAATAGGTATGTATATGCCGACAGTGCACCTTCCCTATGTTCCCCACTGGACACCTGCAACACCTGTGGTGCCATCAAATGTGACCCACAAAGGACATACCATGCTTGAAAAACATGCCCTGTATGGACAGATGCCACTGACATCAGGGAATACCGATATCAAGCTATTAATGTAGGTGCAGGGTAAACCTGCTGTCCATTAACAGTTCCTGCCACATGAGGCCAGGACTGGCACATCTGATGATAACAATCTGTGTACACAACATGGGCCAGACACCCAGGTGCAGTTCCACATGTCACTGTACATGCATGTGGGAGGTGTGCACATCCCAGACACCATCCATGTCATGGACTAAGGAATGCATACTTGGCAAACAATGCACAGCATTGGTCACACGCAATAGTCACCCAGGTGACTGGATGGTGAATACAATACCCACCTGTGTGGGCAAATCCAGAAACTACATCCCTGAGCCAAAATGCAGACCATTGTCATGTGGCCTGATGCCAAAGTATACCCATCACCTAGCCTTGTATAACCATTTGACACAGTCAACCACTACACACCCATGAAGCAATGCACCCATGCATGTCAGTACTGGCACCGTGTGTGTGTGTGTGTGTGTGTGTGTGTGTGTGTGTGTGTGTGTGTGTGTGTGTGTGTGTGTGTGTGTGTGTGTGTGTGTGTGTGTGTGTGTGTGTGTGTGTGTGCGTGTGTGTGTGTGTGCGTGTGTTGTATGATGCGTATGATCACATTCACACCACTAAAAGCCTCATTGGCATACTGAAGCATGCTGTCTGATGTCAGACATCTCCACATACCATTCGCCCATATAACCTCGGTATGACCCCTGTGGTGCATGTGATACCTGCACAGTAATGTGTTGTGGCAATCTCACTAGTGATGAGTTGTATTCCTGGCCCTGCCAAGTGTGTCAGTGTGTGTGCGTCCCTGTGAGAGTGTGGCTGTGTTGATGTTGGTACCTGTTCATGCAGACAGGAACATGTACTACACCTACCGCATAGCTACCATATCCCTGTTGTAGATGTCACTCACCATCACATATACATTTTGAGGGCTCCTCAACATGTAACCTATGTGGTGCATCCAATAACTGCATAGAAATGTATTAGTACTACAAAGACATCAGGGGTTTGATACCCTGTGCTGGTAGGTGTGACACAAACATGCTTAGGTATTACTCTCCCACCCCTCCCTGACTTTTCTTTGCCTCTGTCTGTCTCTCTCACTCCTTTTCTGGTGGATGTGGAGACCTACACGTGCTTTGCTTAGGCAGCAGCATGTGTATTTTAAGTGATGCTCATGATTATCTGATGGCCTCTGCACGAATTGCAGCCCTCCTCTAGTTGATTGCATGTGGAACAGCTGTGGTAACATTCCCATAGCCAATTGCATCGAAACACACTCCAATATCTAGGAACATCATGTTGGTGTTGGGCCTTTTCATTCACTGTGAGTAGGAACTCAATCTTTTGTATGGCAAACAGCATCTCAGATGGATTGGGGATTTACCTCTTACAACATACACTGTGGAAACAGGCCAACACACATTAGGGGGATGTGTCTTACCTGTATACAGACTGTAAGTGCTGCTATACTGTATTTGGAGTAATGTTGGTTTAACAGGGTGTGTGTGGATATTGCTGTCCTACATGTTTTAATACCTGCCATGTCAGTGCTATGTTTATGAGGAAACACCCATCTGTAGGGTCATCTGCAGACTGGGCAGTGTGTGGTGGCTTTTGTTTCATGTGTTACCCACAGAGCACCTATCTGTAAACTGCAGAAGGTAGTGTGAGGATTGCAGTCTGTAGATGGTGACAGCCGTGACAGTTACTGACTTCATATCCCTCATAGGACATATGTTGCAACAAACCCTGTTATAACAGTAAATGTATGAGGTTATCACAGCAACATGTCAATATTGGCCCTGTGTATGTGCCTCAAACCACAACTCTGTCAACCTTTGTACATATGTCATATGTGCTGTACACCATAATTAGTGACATCATATCTGATAACAAGCCAGTGACATATCAGACTGCTACACATGTTATGTATAGTAGGGGTTATATTTGATGACATAACCTGGACATTCTGTGGTTGTGTGTAAAGTACAGAGGTCTGTGTACTTATGGTGAATGTCAACAGTGTGTATATTGCTAATATGTACTTTGGCCTGTGTACAGACTGTGGTAGATGTCATTGTTCTTGGTCCCATTCTATCTGATGTTACATGCTGCTACACTGTATGTTACCCTATCAGCGTACATGTTTGTAGGGCCATGCACACATATGTCCCATACCACAGACAGACATCGGACCACACTGTGTAGCGGCCCAGTATATGTAGGGTTAGTGTGTGAGTGGCACATATGAGGATGGTGTTGAACAGATAGCCCATATACTGTAATATTACGCTAGCTTACCATATGTGGCTGTGTCTGTGTTCACATTGGTTGTGGTTATACACTTTCACACAGATGTATCGTATTCTGTGCTATGACATGCCTGTAGACCCTGCTATATATGCAGGTACATGTGCATTCCTCCATAGGAAATGTAGGCCAGTGTTGATTTAGTCTGCCTGTAGCCTGAACAGTGCTTTGTTACATGCCTAGCATCTTAGTGTACTTACCCAGTGAGATGTCATGTCCAGATACTTGCCAGATATACTGCTGCCGGGCCTCCTTTAACAGTCATGTATGTCAGACAGAGCAGTAGGATGCTGTACAAATGTATGTCAATATCTAGTGGGTAGTATTTGGCCATGGCCCCTCTGTACCAGTGGTTACTATGTGTCAGGACAGACAGGGGTGTGTGAATGCATAACCTATGGGGTCAAATGTATACCAGTTGTTACATGTTATACCCATCTACATGGCTGTTAACATCCACATTGTCAGGCCTGGTCCACATGTCTTGCACTAAGGGGTTCTGTGTACACCTCTGGACTGTCCAGAGTGTGTCAGAATGTCCACATATATTGGCCAATATCTCTGCTGTAGTCCACAGGAGCATTATGTGCTAGCAGTGGTACTGTACAATGATGTCCTTAGGATGTTTGTCAGTAGCCAATGGTGCACATGTTAAAAGCAGATGTGACCTCCCACACATACACCATGTCTGTGAATACAATCCCTATTACAGTAGCAATAGTCTACAAATATACCTCCTATACATACCTGGCATCCCCTTGCACTACAAAGTTGGGACTATAGGGGCTGAGGTAGGGCTACACCCCATGTTCAGGACATATGGTGAAAATATATGTATATATAATTATACAGATATCTGTATAGCTATATACACATATACATATTGACATAATATAGATGGATATGTATATGTACATAGATACACATATAAACACACAGATATATACATATACAGAGCAATATATGTCTACACATATACAGACAGAGATACATATGCAATATACATATGGATATCTACATATATATCGACAGTAGTAGGTATATCAGAATAGATATGTATGCACATATAGTTATAGATATCTACATATATACCAACATAACTAGGCATATCTGTACACATAGGATGTGCATACATATATATATATATATATATATATATATATATATATATATATATATACATGTATCTATATATACATATATCTATATATACATATATGTATATTACATATATGTACATATGGAGAGATGTACACATGGCCATATATATGCAGCACTATACAGATGTGTATACAGACATATGTATGAGTATACATGTGTATGTACATGTAGACATATGTAGAGCCATTATATGTATACAACCGTATTTATGTCATGAGTAAACCTCACGGTTGTGTATACCCTGCCAGATGTACCTCACCGTATGTATCTGCTATGTATACATTATGATAAAACAACATATGTGATGTAACAGTCATATTAATGACAAGGACTACACAATTTAGGAACTAAAGGCAATTTTTCAATATGTGTATTGACAGCTATACTGGTAAAACAATAGCCATCTTCACAGTGGTTATGGTGTAGTGGTTAAGTGTTGTGACTTCAGTGGACAAGGTCCTGGGTTCAAGACCTGCAAGGGCTGTTCATTTTGTTGCTGGGCAGAAAAAGGGCTGTCAAATGCAGAGTGGTTAAGGCAGTTTTGAGCAGCTTTAAGTGGGTTTGCATGAGTTCGCACGAAGCTAAGCAGTGCTGAGCTATGGGTAAATGTATGGGTGCTTATACAGTGTAGGCATCACTTACCAGTGCGCAAATCAGCTCAGTTGTTATATTACAGCAATGTTGATACTTGCTAAGCATAGCTTAGCCCTGGTAACCAAGTCACACCACCCAGTCTGGTAATCTGTAATAAGTGTATGTAATGCCATGTACAATACTTACACCTATCTGCTGTCATTACAGTAGCAAGGGGTGTGAGTGTCATGTGTGGGACACAGACATATATGAGGCCTATACAACACTGTTATCTATGTGAATGTGTTACATGCACTGACATGGATTGTGAAGCTCTAACGCTACCGTAAACAAAATGAATCGCCACAAGACGACTGATTAGGAGTGCATTAAGCAGACAGCTGAGACTGTTAAGCTGTGCAGTTAGTCAAGTACTGACCAGTTTGTGAAGAACAGCAGTTTGTGAAAAGTTGCAGTCAGTGACAGTGCTGTGCAGTGATAGCCAAAGAAAAGAGAACTCAAGAAAAACTCCTAGTGAACCTGTACATTCAGTACCTAAGTACCAGCAAGTCATTCTCCTGGAAGTCTTTGGAACTAGTCTGAACTCTGAAATTATCCACCAGCTCCCTGAGAGGCCAGCTTTTTCTAAGACAGTGAAAGTATGTGCTAGTCTATATACCAGAACTTTGTACCAATACTTCAGGCTGAGAACCCTACAACGCTAGGCAAGTTTCCCATTCAGGATTGCCAGCAGCCTAGGATCCCCCCCCCCCATCTATATTTTTCTGTGATTTTTAGCCTAAACCCAGAAACAGCCTATACTCTCCTTTTGTATTTAATAACCCAACTCCCACTTTCCTGGAGCCTACCACCATTATATATGAGGGATTTGTGACAGTCAACTCACTGGCCACTAGGTGGCGCCTTACCCTTACTGCTCTGTATCTTAGTCTCTACAACTATCTCTCTACTAGTCCTCCCAACTCTATTTTTTGCTCTGTTTTCAGCTTCTCCTCTTCTTAGAACCTGTTCTGCACCTCTCCTCCCTTGTCCCAGTGTACACCTTTTACTACACCCTATCTCTCTTACATGTATATGTACCTTACACTAACCTGTTAACCTACTTCTGCTTTTTCTCACATTCAAACTTACCTGTATACTTATCCCATTCTACAGATTGTCTTCCTGGTTGTCCACTCTCTTGTCTCGGATATCTAGCTTTCCTTCCACCCCTACAGCTCTTATACCCTTGGTGTCCCTCCCTTTCCTACAGTGCTCAATCCCCTCTCCTTTACTCCTTATACATGGAACACATCCAGCTGTGTCTACTATTCCCCACTCACTCTTATACTTCTGGGTTCCTCCCACTCACACTACTCTTTCCCCTTTATTACACTCCTAACTTTCCTTATCTCGCGGTTTCTGCCCCATACCTCTATGCATGATTCACTCCCCTCCCCCTGCCCTCACGCCCTTGCTCACCTGATAAATATACCCCTTATACTGGGAAGCCATCTTTCTTCCCCTATCTACCTGGCTGCTGTGCTCTGTTTGAGTGCTTGTCCTACAGTAAGTTTACCACTGTTCTTTATTTTTCTACTGAAGTGTGAATACCTGCATATGTCTACATGGATAACTGCGGCTGATTGGAAAAGAATGCAATATAAATGTTTCTTTTGTTAGCAAAGCTTTCGCTGATATCATTGTCTCCCACAAAACGTTTGCATGTGGGATTGTAACTGGAGGCTTGTTATAGGGTTAGTTTATCAATGTTCTTTATTTTCCTACAGTAGTGTGAATACCTGCCTATTTCTATATGGATAACTGATGTTGTTTGAAAAAGAATGCAATGTAATTGTTTCTTTCATTAACAAAGCTTTCGCTAATATCATTATAGGGTTATTTTTGTCTCCTACAAAGTGTTTGCACGTGGGAGTGTATCTGAAGGCTTATTATAGGGTTATTCTTGTAATTATGTGGCCTCACTCATGCTCCACAACTGTTTGATGGGTATATTAAATGTTACTATCTAACGCTCTCACTACTAAAGCTCGCACACAAATAGCGCTGACCATGTGTGTTCGCTCATAACAAGTCGGCTACTGTTGAAGGGATTTCCTCTTGATTACTGCCCTATAGCTCTACATATTCTTTCTTAACACAATTTGCTGCACATATTACTTGTTTTGTTTAAACGCTGACACTACCGACACTATCACCCATATAGAACTGAGCATTACCCCATTCTACAGATTGTCTTCCTGGTTGTCCACTCTCTTGTCTCGGATATCTAGCTTTCCTTCCACCCCTACATCTCTTATACCCTTGGTATCCCTCCCTTTCCTACAGTGCTCAATCCCCTCTCCTTTACTCCTTATACTTGGACCACATCCAGCTGTGTCTACTATTCCCCACTCACTCTTATACTTCTGGGTTCCTCCCACTCACACTACTCTTTCCCCTTTATTACACTCCTAACTTTCCTTATCTCGTGGTTTCTACCTCTACGCATGATTCATTCCCCTCCCCCTGCCCTCACGCCTTTGGTCACCTGATAAATATACCCCTTATACTGGGAAGCCATCTTTCTTCCCCTATCTACCTGGCTGCTGCACTCTGTTTGAGTGCTTGTCCTACAGTAAGTTTACCACTGTTCTTTATTTTTCTACTGAAGTGTGAATACCTGCATATGTCTACATAGATAACTGCGGCTGATTGGAAAAGAATGCAATATAAATGTTTCTTTTGTTAGCAAAGCTTTCACTGATATCATTGTCTCCCATAAAATGTTTGCACGTGGGATTGTAACTGGAGGCTTGTTATAGGGTTAGTTTATCAATGTTCTTTATTTTCCTACAGTAGTGTGAATACCTGCTTATTTCTATATGGATAACTGATGTTGTTTGAAAAAGAATGCAATGTAATTGTTTCTTTCGTTAACAAAGCTTTCCCTGATATCATTATAGGGTTATTTTTGTCTCCTACAAAGCGTTTGCACGTGGGAGTGTATCTGAAGGCTTATTATAGGGTTATTCTTGTAATTATGTGGCCTCACTCATGCTCCACAACTGTTTGATTGGTATATTAAATGTTACTATCTAACGCTCTCACTACTAAAGCTCGCACACAAATAGCGCTGACCATGTGTGTTCGGTCATAACAAGTCGGCTACTGTTGAAGGGATTTCCTCTTGATTACTGCCCTATAGCTCTACATATTCTTTCTTAAGACAATTTGCTGCACATATTACTTGTTTTGTTTAAACGCTGAGACTACCGACACTATCACCCATATAGAACTGAACATGTGGGAATGGTTCTAAAGGATCGACAACTGCTGTCGTACTTTAGCTGAGAGTATCGCACTGTTATTTATATTTTGCTATTGATAGGACTAACTGGTAGAGCAATACCATTAGCGAGTCACTAAGCCATGAATAACACCAGCTATCTTTACTCGTACCAATAGATAACCCTGTGATTGTGTTACTGCCTAACCCACACAAGTAAGCACAACTGAGTTCACTCAGATAGCATCGACATATAACTATTTAGTTAAAGCCCTTTCCAATCTGGCTAAATGTACGTATTGCAGTGAGTTGTTAGAATAGTAACAGTACCTGTGTTGCTTTATTGTACTCTCTAAATGTTTAAATCAAATGAAAGTTTTACTGTCTAGATGTTTTAGAACAATTTAGTGATTTCACTGTTTTGTGTCAAATATTTATCTTTGTGACTGTACACCTGTTTTCTATTGACTGCAATTCCTAGTATTATCTACCTCACTACCTTCTCTCTTCCTACTTTTACCAGCCTGGTGAACCTGTACATTCAGTGCCTAAATACCAGCAAGTCATTCTCCTGGAAGTCTTTGGAACTAGTCTGGACTCTGAAATTATCCACCAGCTCCCTGAGAGGCAAGCTTTTCTAAGACAGTGAAAGTATGTGCTAGTCTGTATACCAGAACTTTGTACCAATACTTCAGGCTGAGAACCCTACAATGCTAGACAAGTTTCCCATTCAAGATTGCCAGCAACCTAGGACCCCCCCCCCCATCTATATTTTTCTGTGATTTTAGCCTACACCCAGAAACAGCCTATGCTCTCCTTTTGTATTTAATAACCCAACTCCCTCTTTCCTGGAGCCTACCACCATTATATGTGAGAGATTTGTGACAGTTAACTCACTGGCCACTAGGTGGCGCCTTACCCTTACTGCTCTGTATCTTAGTCTCTACAACTATCTCTCTACTAGTCCTCCCAACTCTATTTTTTGCTCTGTTTTCAGCTTCTCCTCTTCTTAGAACCTGTTCTGCACCTCCCCTCCCTTGTCCCAGTGTACACCTTTTACTACACCCTATCTCTCTTACATGTATATGTACCTTACACTAACCTGTTAACCTACTTCTGCTTTTTCTCACTTTCAAACTTACCTGTATACTTACCCCATTCTACAGATTGTCTTCCTGGTTGTCCACTCTCTTGTCTCTGCCCGCTCTGTTCGCCCTTCAGGCTCACTCCACTCCCCTACCCTGCCCCCAATTCCCACCCACCCCAGTACTCCTACATTTATGTCTCTAGTTACCACACCCCTATCCTAATTTCACCAATCAGATAAGAACCTATCATATACTCATTCAACCTTTTCTACTGAACTTCACACCCACTAATTAACTTACCTACCTCCTCTCATATACTCATTCAACCTTTTCTACTGAACTTCACACCCACTAATTAACTTACCTACCTCCTCCCCTATTTTCTTAAAGTCAAACTACTACTTCCTTATAGGACTGCAAGCTACCTGTCTCCTCCTTGCTTACCTCCCCAAACATTAAAATGTTCACAACACTTATACCTTCACAACATAAACTCCTTATCTGCTTATTAATTTTTTCTTCTCTCATTACTACCTATCTCTTAACCTCCTATGAATACCCACTCTACTCTACTCTTCCCTTTCCATCCAAACATACCTCTACACCTATATCAACTTTCTCTCATACCTTCTTAAATCTCACTACCCAACCCAAATACCTACTAGCTAAATACCACAGGCTTGCATATTTCAAATTAAGCAAACCAAAATCTAGGAAACTTATCGACAGCTTTCACAAACTTCCCCACCCAAAGGATTTTAAACTCCTCCACCTACTGTTGGATGGAAATATTAATTCTAACCCTGGCCCACACAATACCAATACCAGTACCTATAAAAAACAAGATAATGTTACTTCTCTATCATCTACCATACCACCCAACTGTCTCTCTATTGCCCATCTCAATATACGTAGTATTTGTAATAAAATTACTCAAGTCCATGCCCTTCTGGAAATCCATCAATTTGATATTTTATGTTTAACTGAAACATGGCTAAAGCCTACCATCAAAGACAATGAAATTACTCCACCTGGGTATAACATCATTAGACTCGATCGCACTGCAAAAAAGGGAGGAGGGGTAGCAATTCTCTATAAAGCACAATTCCAAATTAGCATTATACATCAGTCTCTTAGCCTAGATAATCATGCAGAGATAATCAGCTCCAAACTTCAAGTCAACAGTAGTAAAGCCTTAAATATCATATGTGTTTATCTTCCCCCAGGAAATAACATCAACACACTAGAATGCATCCTCAGTTCACTCTCCACCTAGCTCCCTCAAGAAACAATAGTCCTAGGTGATTTCAACATTGATTAGCATTCCTGTAATAGTACTAACCCCACCTCCCATATAAACCTACATGGCTTTATACAACTCATCAATAGTCCCACTAGAACTAATAAAACCAACAACAATGAAGCCACCTTAGACTGGATTCTTACTAATACTCCTCAAAAAACCTACCAATCAGGTACCCTCCCAGATGATCTAAGCAACCACTCACTTACTTATGTAATTAGACATAAAACCAACCTAATTTTACCTACCACTTACAGAACACTACGTTCAAAAAAGCAACTCAACACTGAACATTTTCTAGCTGAATTACTACAATGTAATTGGTCCCCACTAAAATATCTCCCACTTAATAAAGCAGTAGAATACTTCAATTCAACATTCTTAGCTATCCTGGATCACCATGCCCCTAGTCGAACTATTAGAACCAAAGGTATAGCAGCACCCTGGCTGACCAATAATACTAGGCAAAAAATCATTCTCAGAAACAAATCTTGGGCTAAAAGGGTACCACTAAAAATCTAACTGACCGCCAAAAATTCAGAGAGCTAAGAAACAGTACAAAAACAGCCATCCTGGCAGACAAAAAGAACTATTACCTTCAATTACAACAAACTTCCAAAAAGGAACCTAAAACATTCTGGGCCAGCATTACAATCTTTTATCCCCACGCCAGACTATTACATCTAACCGTCAGGACTCTAATCCAGAAAATCTCTCACAAATAGCCAATGACTTTAATTCATTCTTCACTAATAATATCCAGACTCTTGCTAGTCACCTATCTCCCAACACCTCTAAGCTACTCTTACCTACTTTAAATCCACCTCCTTCCTTTCACTTACAACCTGTATCTACCTCCTTCATCTTATCACTGCTCCAGAAACTAAGACCTACCACCCCCTCTGCAGACAAACTCCCTGCAAAATTCTTGCAAATAGGAGCCAAAGTGATTGCCCATCCCATTTCTATTCTGATAAATAGATCCATAAATGAAGGAATTTCCCCCTCTATCTGGAAGATATCTCACATCATCCCACTACACAAAGGGGGTAAGTCTAATGATTTCTCTAACTTTCGTCCCATAGCACTTCTATCCCCTATAGCTAAAATCATGGAAAAATGTATCCATAAGCAACTTCTTAACCACCTTCTGCAAAACAACCTACTTGCTAACTGTCAGCATGGATTCAGACCTTCCCACAGTTCTACCACAGCATTACTCTCCTTTACCAACTCTATCAACTATAACCGCAACAATAATAACCTATCATCTTCAGTCTTCATTGACTTATCTAAAGCTTTCGATATGGTTAACCATAAACTTCTTCTACACATACTAAAATCTCTCTCACTTGATCCTCCTTCCTTAACTTGGTTTACATCTTACCTAGAAAACCGTTAGCAAGCAGTTCTCTGGAAAAATGCACTATCTAATCTCCTTCCTATTTCTTTAGGTGTACCTCAAGGCTCTATCCTAGGCCCCCTTCTATTTTCTATCTTTATTAATGACCTCCAATCAGCTATCCCAAACTCTACCTGCATACAATATGCAGATGACTTCACTAAAATCTGCATTGCTATTTCACAAACTGATCTCCAGTCACTCACACAAAATGCTTTTGCCACTGTTGAACAATGGTTCAGTGACCGTTGCCTACTACTTAACCCTAAGAAAACCAAATTGCTACTGTTCTCACCTTCCCGTAAATCTGCCCCTCTCAACTTCACTCTTACTTCCACTGATAGCACTCTTATTTCTCCAGATTCAACTACTAAACTTTTAGGAATAACTATTGACAATAATCTCAGCTTTGACTCTCACATCAACAACACAATAAAATTAGTGAATAAAAAAATCGGATCCCTTTATAGAATTAAACCCTTCCTAACACCTGAAGCAAGAACCACCTTAGCCAGATCTCACCTCATCTCTACTCTTCTATATGCTTCCCCCATATACACAAATCTCTCCAAAAATAACCTCAAGAAACTATCAACATCTTACTATAATATTGCTAAATTCACTACAGGATCCCTATTAAGAACTCACCACTGCCTGAACCTAAGACAACTAGGTTGGCTTGAACTTCCAAACCAACTTATACTTCAACAGTTCTTAATAGTTCACAAGATCTTCTACCAACCAACTAAAATACCTATACTCTCTAACCTTATCACACCATACAACAACCTGAAACATTTACGCTCTTCCAACAAACTACTGATTAATATAACCAAACACAATAACTCTGCAGGTGACTGTCTCTTTTCCAACTCTGTTGGAAAAATGTGGAATAAACTACCCTCTGATATCTTATCTTTGCCCTCTCTCTCACTCTTTAAAAGACAACTGAAAATTTATCTCAATAAACACTGGCTATGCTCCTGCAACAACCCTGATTAACTCTGCTTGCTTCGTCTCTATCTTTTCTTCTTCCACAATTCTTACAATCTCTGCTCCCTATACCCTTGATAAGTCTACCTTTATATAACAACTATATTTATATATGTTATCTCTTACATACTGTATGGCTATTGTAAAAAAAAAAAAAAAAAAAAAAAAAAAAAATTAAGTCCTTGTCTATTATACTCTTGGATTTTGGTCTGACTATATTGTGTATTAACTAGCTCTGTCTTACATTTTAGTATTGCATTTCCTAACTCTGTTTAATTTGTTATAACCATTGGAGCTTTTCTCCCTGGGCCTCTACTGAAAATGGACATATATCCAGCTAGACAAGCCCGGTCAACAAATGTAAAATAAATAAAATAAATAAATAGTAGCTCAGGGTACATACTGTCATACTGGCATGTAGTGTATCATAGCAGTGCTACTGTTGACAGTGCTAACCCAGGCAAGAGCAGAGTGCTAAATGTAATACTGACAACAGGCACACCTGCGGGCATAGCTGAACACTGAGGCCTCCCTGTTGTATCCTTGGTGTGTGAGCTGTGTCACAGTATATACCCCTTACTGGGTAATGATCCATCATGTGGAATGTAACTGTAGACTACCATCTGTACAGCACATGTTAGTGAGGGCTTCTGACATGTAGTCATGGCATACATATTGTCTTCAGACATCTATCTGTCAACACACTCATACTACTGCATAGCTACTTGCCAATCTGATGACGGTCAGTCCCTGTACAGATGTGCAGATGGCAGGTATCCAGCTGGGATATGTACAGGCAACCTAAGCTTGATTGACACTGATATGTCTGCCCAGCTGTGTAAGAACTGGCACATATAGGAGATGTCACCCTGTATGCACCACATGCCGCGGGTACCTCCACTACACTATCACAGTCAACTGAACATGCTTGAGTACAGGTCTCCATCACAGACACTAACCATATGTTGTAATGCATGTTACATACATGTCAACTTGATCACCTCAGTGGCCATGTGCAGGAGGCACCTGGAGGATTGGCTGATGCATGTCATTCTCACCCTGAGGGTCACCACAGTAGTGTGTCAATAGATTGCCTGCTGCCACCTGGCAGGTGGCATGATACCAACTTACACACAACCCCTACACAATCCATCTCCCCTTGGACAATAGCTAGGTACAGAGCTATGACCACCTGCAGCGATGCACCCCTGTACTGACATGTGTACGTGTGCATGACTGAGTATAGCAGTGTCTGTGTGTTAGCACACCTGCACTTGGGAATGCCATGAGGGCCTTCACAACCAATGCAACAACCATTGTCATAGTCAGTAGTGGCTGCTGCTGTATGGGACATTACATGTACCCTGTTAAGCTCCCATCCATACCGGCTACATATGCTCTGCATTACCAGCACAACAGTATTTTAAAAATGGGTTGATAGGCATGGGATACCCATTGTGTTCTGGCATGTGTGTGTAGTTGTGCATGTCCATATATCTGTAGAGTACAGCATTCCTAGGCCACATACTCCTATTACAATACCCATTGCCACACAGTAGTACAGATAGAGTTGTTGCTGCCCATAGGTGAGGCATGGCAATGCAACACCTTACTATGCATGTGGCATGTGCATTAGATGCATATCCCTGTAGTACCACATTTGGGGTATACTATGTGTTGTATCACAGTCGCGGCCAATGTGTGATGGTGGGTATGGCAGAGTGTCATCAATGGTTTCAGGGAGTACAATATCCACTGGGGGATATGGATGCTGTGTACACTGTCATTACACCAAGGTACACAAGGTATATGTCCCATGTACCACGTTATGGTTACCACTGTCATCATCAACCTTACAGGTAACTGATACCACAACCCAAGCCAGTTATGCATGTGTTGTGTGCAGCCTACCTTTAACACATTGGACAGGTGGTCAAGTTAGTTAGCAGTGATGGGCCCTGGTATCGTGAATGTGTGTCTGGCTGTTATGTGTCTGTTAATGTGTATATGACAGTATGCCACACTACGTATTGTCCATATGCACCCATTACATCCCCCATTAGCATACTGTACATGTCTGGAGATGTTTTGCATGTAACATGTAACCTGGGACATACCTCACCCTAAACGTTGTGTGGTGTGTGCAATGTAAGCCACACAATTCAGTATCACTACATAGCTAGGTAGGGGTCTACTCCCAGTGTTGCCAAGTAACAGTGTGCATATATGTGGATGGGTCTACATCAGATTACAGTGTATACACACCTCAATGGATCATCTGTCCATGTGGCACAGGCAATAACCATTTTAGTAACCTGTGACATGTGTTCAACTGTACCCCAGATATGTCACAGCCATGGTGTCACCACAGTGACATACCCCATTGTAGAATATGACTAAAGACCATCCTCGTGCTTACACATGTACACTTCAACACAAATGGATAACATTATAGGAACTGCAATCAACCAGTGTTACTAACAACTATAATGCATCATTGCTGGAGGCTTACACTACCTGCCATTTATGCATTACACTTTACTCCTTACATGTTACACTGCAGTACAGTGGTGCACTGTAGTACAGTCACTGTGTGCATCAGAACCGTATCAACCTGTCCCTGCATTGATGGTATAGATGACAGGGATGTGGCACAGGTATCATCATATGCACAGGGCATGCTTGTGCTGACACATGTACACCTACAGCACGAATGGATAATAATATAGAGACCAAAACCAACCAGTGTTACTAACAGCTATGAGGCATCATTGCTTGATGGCTACACTACCTGCCATATATGCATTACACTCTACTCCCTACAACATGTTACACTGCAGTACTGCGGTACACTGTAGTACAGTCACCAGCATATGCACAGGGTGTGATGCACAGGCATTATCATATGCACAGGGTGTGATGTTGGTTTGCCAGAGGCCGAGGGTCGGCTAATGCATCTGACACCGTGTGTGGATGAGAGGTGTGCTGTGGTGAGCTGTGCATGGTGATGTGGTGTGTGTGTAGGCATGAGGTTGTCCTAGGTGTGTTTACATAGTGTGTGGGTATGCATGCACACAGTTCTGCCATGTGGTTGCCCTACACAGGTGTTTATGGACAGCTGCAGACCATACCTGGCAGGGTGTGCAATTCACTACCTCCAGTCACGGACATGTGGACTGTGCCTGCCAGGGGTTCCATGGGCACGTCCAGGTACAGGCCTCAATGTGCTACTCTCACCTGCTGATGACAAATGTCAACTGGTACAAGATCACTCCTGGGACTGGTCAGGACCACATGCACATGGCCTGCTGTGGTGTGGTGTAGACAGCACACCCCCCACACTGCCGGGGCTGCTACTGCCACTACAGGAGCCCCTTGGTGTCCTCGCACATCCATGTTGACTGCCAGCTGTTGGTGTTGCTGGCCCATGTCCATGAGGCCATCACCACATCCACACCACAAGTTGAAGCACAGATAAACCACGGCTGATGAGGGTCATCATCTCACCATGCCATCTATCCATGAGCTCTGTATAAGCACAGATAGCACCAGACAGTTCACGAAGGCTGTCGCTTACAGATGCGAGAGCAGCCCTCTGCAGCCTCAGGCACTGTATGGTGTAATGTTGAATACGTTTCTGCGCCACCATGACAGCCTGAAACACGTGCCTGCTGGTACCAGCTATGTCTACTATGCCATGAGCATGATGTCCAGTGGCCCTACCACGAGCACCCTGGGACATCCGCCTAATTGGTGTCCTGCTGGACATCTGGCTATGCCTGCTGTGACCAGACACGGTAGGCATGGTTACCACACTTTCCTGTGCACTACCACCAAACTCCAGCTGTCCCTCCGCTATGGCCACTGGTGATGGGGCATGTATAGGCACTGAAACTGTGGATGGGGTTGGGGTGGCTAAAAGGGGGATGTTAAATGTTGGAGCGGTGTCGGCCCCTGAAAATCCCACCTGTGCCTCAACAGTACTATTATCATCTTCAGTGTCTGTATGGACACCAGCATCAGCATGCAGGAGGGACCCTGACATACCTCACCACCTGTGGGGGAAAACAATAAACACACTTTAAAACCTATACAGCATTGCCTAACAGCACACACACACACACACACACACACACACACACACACACACACACACACACACACACACACACACACACACACACACATCCGTAATATCTACCTGTCAATGGCTTTACAGACTTTCCCACTTATATGTCCATGTGGTACCCCATCCTGTATCACACTTGTTAGCATACACATATTGATACCACTCCTTAACATATCAGTCCTCTAAATGCCTACACAAGCGGTCACACCACAAGACCTGTTATTACATTACCTGCCTGACCTGTGTGTAGTGGTTTTACATGGCCTCAATGCTGTCATTTGGTATGCACCCTCTGTATGTCTGGACATCATGAGCATGGCCCCTATATATGTGGGCTACTATATTCTATCCATAATATCACGCACTGGTGTGGAATGTGTATGTAATGCTCAGTACATGCCAGATATACTGCTCATTCAGCCTGTCATGTGACAACTGTAATATATGAAGACACTCTCTGGTGTTGACTAGTACTTCCCCAATGCATCTGTAGTGCTGCATACGTGGGTTGTAGGTGACCTCCTTGCTGAATGTGATATTAAGGGTGTACCTGGTTTCTACCTTCCCTCTCGATGCCTGTTCCATGCTACAGACCATATTATACCATCAGCTGTCCTGTGATTACACACATGACAGGTATTCCTGGTGTATAATGTGGCAGTCCATGTCCATGTAGTGCATGGTCCCAAAGGTAGGTACAACTGTATGAACACCCCACAATCTAACATGTGCATACATGGTCACCCACACAAACACACACATGCACACACATCCTACATGCATCAACCTCCCTCCACTTCACCAGAGTGACCCTACAAACAAACTAACTAACCACCAGGATGCATACACACATACATACAGGTGAGGTTACACAATGATAGTACACACAGTCCTCCTATTACCCATCTGTCAACATGCAGAACATATGGTACAGAACAACATGCAGTTCAGCTATAGTAAATCCATGCTAGCAACAGTATACATGTATGTGATGTATGTGCTGTGTCACTAGGTGATGCCCCTTCCCCTGGATACCACTGCACCCATGTACATTGCTGTGCACCTGTTTTGCACCCTGCCACGTACTGTGCACCACACCTCACATGTCTACAATCCATTGTGTCAGTTATGTCAGCTTTATTGCTCACAGCCCCTATATTTTTCAGCAACACATACCTGGGATTATATGTGGATAGCTGTTATTTGTGAATGATGCCTGATTTACAGCTCTCAACATCAGCGGACCATGTATGACCAATCCAATACTCTTACGCTAACAACTATCAGAGCATACCATGGCTATGGGGGTTGTACACACCCTTCCTGATATGATTCACCCATCTGTGATCTGCATTGGGACCACATCACTGCATATCTTAACAGTGCATGTGCCTGATATGTGACATATGTCCTGTACTTTCCCATGCAGTGTCTATGGAATGTGTTAGATGTGTGGATGCTGACCGCGATGCATACACTCTGTGTGGGCATATTTGTGCAATGACAGTTTGATGCACCTCTTGTTGTGTATGCTACAGCAGTCACTACTCCTGGCAATGATATACCAGCATGGGCCATCTGCAATTGCCAGTGTATGTTCAGTCTGCCCTACACATGTCCCCCTACTCTGCATGATTGCAAGGTCTACTCATGTGCACATCCCTTGGTGTTCACACACTGATGTCACTATTGCTGTGTGGGTAGGGTTGCATCTGCCACAGGTCCTGAACCTGACTATGTGTGGATACTGCCATTCTTAGCATCCTTAGGATCACTGCTGCAGTGCACTGGTGTGTCATGCTGACACCAACAAGTAAGCCCTACACATGTGTGTCACTTTGCAGTGTCCCATACACTGAACACCACATGTTACAGCCTAGTCCCAGCTGATAAAGTGGACTACTGTAATGCCATATGCCATAGTATATCCCTGCAGCAGTTGCCATTGTCCTACAGGTATATACACTGGTGTTGCACTGTATATGGGTGTTGTTCCAAACATGTCCCTACTGTAGGCCATGTCTCAAACCAATGTTACTCCCTGTGGACACATTCCACAATGACAGGATGTTAGTTATCATGCAGGTGTCTAACATACCCTTCCAATACCCCATCATGGTCACCCCTGTGATGTTGTGCATTTCACAGCAACAATACATGCACATATACAGCATGCATTCTAGGAAGGTGTGTTAGATGTGTGCATGGAATATACCATTGCCATTACATGCCCAGTGTGTTGGCAAGCATCTACATAAACCATACGAGCTACACCTACATAAGAGGGTGAGAGACGCAATGTCAGTGGCCACACCTGTGGCAGTGCTACAGGGTGGGTGCAGTATTACAATACATCAATGGTATATTTCCACAATACTACCACATCTGGACATCTGTTTATCACTACTATGTAACAACACAATATATCTATGACATGTCAGATATGCATGATCTACCTGTACTGATGTGGATGTATACACAACAATGGTCTACTGATGTGCCCTGTGTCCTTACCTGCATGTTTCTCGGCCGGTGTGTAGGTGACACTCACCTCCACAAAAGTGGCTGGTGGTTGGCAGGATGGGCAGGTGCCACGAGGCTGGCCAGGAGCTCCTCCACACATGTCGGGGGGATGGATGGCATGCCCCCCCCCCTGTGGTGAGGTGATTCCCCCTAGACTGCAGCAGCATGCTGATGGGCATTGTAAAGCAGGTCAGTACAATGGTGCCAGACCTGCTCATAACTGTGGTTGTGCAGTCCGACATCATTGACCCTGTGAACTAGGTCATTCCACAGGGCGGTCCACTCCTGCTGGCCATGTGTGGCCCTGCCAAACAGCACAGGGTAGTGCTGGATTAAGTATGTGATCAGCACTTCATTCTCTGCTGCTGAATACATTGACAAAGTGTATGTGACATCTTGGCTGAAAGACATAAAGATGGAAACAGGTCTGAGCAACTCATACAGCAAGGTTATCACAGTTCTTAATACACATCTCTGTAACCACCCCCCCCCCCACCATATCAGCTACAACAAACTGTACACACAACTCATTAGGTATGGCTACAGCTTACCTACCAGTGGGACAGATGTTGTATTGTACCACACTTTCTGCTGTGTGATTATAGCCATGTTCCCTGTGTGGACACTATCATTGCTGGCCTGTTACAGACTATTCACCTGCATGCCATTGTCAGGGCCACTTTAGTTCCACACATGTCTGTGGTATGGCTGCTTTGTGATTGCTGCACATCTCACATTCTGTTTTATTGGGGATATCCATGCATGCTGTTGGACATGTTGTGGCATTGTGTGGGCTATTACTACCAACATATGTTCTATAGCAGTGACACAATAACATGTATATGTACTATTGGCCAGCAGAACCACCTCTTCAGACCCATCTGCCCATGTTACCTGGCCACATCTCATGTGTGTATCACCCTGGGGCCTCCTCATGTAGTGGTCTAGCAATACCGTCAGGGAGAACAGACCCAGGGGAAGTTGTCCCCCCTCCAGGAGCA
Source organism: Protopterus annectens (assembly GCF_019279795.1). Lineage (NCBI taxonomy): Eukaryota > Metazoa > Chordata > Ceratodontiformes > Protopteridae > Protopterus > Protopterus annectens. The sequence goes on along the minus strand of NC_056731.1, from coordinate 1,560,075,265 downwards.
CACACAGACATGTTCCTGTCCCCTGAGGTCAGGTCCAGGGTCTGTTCCATAACAGGCTTCACAGACACATGTGGGATGTGCTACATCACTCCAAGGCACCAAGTACACATTCACAGGGCCGACATGCTCCTCCTGCTCAGCCTCCAAGCCAGGCATCTTCATGACATGGACTGCTGTTGTGAGTAGCAGTGGGTGGGAGGCTTGTTCCCATTATGTCCATATTGGGGCCCATGGGGGGTCCACATCACAGACCACACACACCATCCAGAGTGTTCACCCACCACATGTGGCACATACCACCCCTGTAGACTATTCTATATCTACCAACCCTGACCACCTCCACAGCTATACCTGCCATACTTCCCATATTCCCATTCCATACTTCACAGATGAGGGCAATGTGGTCCCAACAAGGGGTTAACATGTGACATACCTGTCCATGTTGCATACACTGCCAGCTGTAGATATCTGTGTGTATTGCTATGTGTGCTTTTCCCTCACACATAGCATGCATCACTGTGGTAGTAATATAGGGGACATGCATTTACATACATATATGTTTGTGTGCGTGTGTGTTTGTATATATGTAGACATGTCCATATAGGTATATATCTATACATGTGTAGATATATGTGATGCTGTATGCATGTGCTCATAGATATGTCTACACATGGGTATCTGTATGTTTGTGCTCATACATGTATATATATATATATATATATATATATATATATATATCTTTATATATTATATATGTGTACATATGTACACATATGCATACCTATATGTGGGGTACATTCAGACATCAGGTCCACAATCTCACAACACCTTCCTGCACAGCTGCACTGTTCTGCCTTGCTACAACACAGACAGGTGCCATATATGGACACAGCCTGACATTAGGGGGGTATATGTAGGACCTGATTGCAGGTAACCCTATTATACACCTATGGCATTCCTGCATGCTACATTACATATTAACCTGAGTATCCTGCAAGGGGTGGGCTGTGGGTCCCACATGTCGATCATAATGGCATTACTTCCACCACTTGCTATTGGCCACATAATATACATACTTCCTATTACACAACAGACACTATGATGGTTTACATCCTGTCAGTCAGTGCTGATCTGCACAGTTGACAGCTATGACCCACTACCCACAGGGACAGACACTATAATCCATAGCAGTTGTTCAGTTGAACATCATTACAACAACATCTGATGGCACATATAAATCATTCCACATCATCTATCCCATTATTATGGACCAGGTACTACATTCAGTTACATGCATATCTACTTCACATATCTGTTGTGGGAATGATGTTTGTTCTGGATAGTTTGCTGGATGTCAGTATAGTTTTTTTTTCCTTTGGCTTTTGCTTTGCCTTTGCCTTAGGATTGTTTTTTTTTTTTTTTTCCTTGTCTCTCTCTCTCTCTCTCTTGGTCTCTCTCCAGTAAATAGATTGAGCTGCTTTGAATAGATTGCAGCATGGTTTTGCAGGTGATCCACGTGATCAGGTAATGGCCTCTGCACCAATCAGTGTCCTCCTCTTGCTAACTGCATACAGCTTGCTGTGAAGTACTTCCAATTACCACTATCATGGCAACCACCTACTATAAATCCCTACATCATGTGGGCTAGTCCCTTTACCTATCCTGTGTGATGGACATCCTTCTTGTGTGTGGGCATCAGTGTTACAGACAGCAGGTAGCAATACCTCTTACAGGAGAACCTGCACACTCAGGCCAGCTACATATTTGTAGGAGGTTCCAGAACTACAGACAGAGTGTGAGTAGAGTTGTTGTATGCATTGCATAGTACTAGCGTTAAAGGGTTTGTGTGTAGATATTAGTTAACCTTGGAATGCAGTCTGTCTGCATAGCTCTCAACTGTGGACCTATCCTCTTGATGGCCAGAGGTGTGCCTATTATGTTTTGTCTGTCCACCACACAGGTCTTGTGTCAGATATTTCATTGGCAGTGTGTGTGTTGAGTGCTATCAGTACATGGCTACATCCATTTCTGTTTTCTAACTTCAAATTCCCGACTAAGGATATGTTGCAGACTATCCTGTAACACCAGTGACTTGCTTAGTGTATGACAACAGTTTTCACATATAGGCCTGTGTTCCAGGCTCTGTCTTCTACCTACATACCAGGCTTTGCAAATATGACATGCTGTCAGGGGTTGTTCTGTAGTGGGCTGTGAGTATGTCATGCTACCATTCCTACCGCCATTCCACTGCTGCTGTGTCCCCCACACATACTGTGGGGTTGGGGCCATATGTGTGGGTTTAACCTACATAATACGTGTGCCCTTATACACTCCAGAGGCCAGTGTATGTAACAGTGGTATATGGCCCTGTATTATTGAGTCTGGGGGGATGCACCATAACTAACCTAGGCTGTTACAACATGTGGGGGTATCAGGGTGAGCTGCCTTAAGGTTTCTGGATGTACATTACCATACAATCCACCTTGGGTAAATGCAGACCAACTGCCACCTACCATACAGACTGTTCTGTTTGTCAGTGTGCTTGTGATGGTGTCAGTTATGCCTTGTTATGTAACAGTTACATCCCATTGTGTCAGCTGAGGTCTTTACCCATAGGGATTGTATACAGAGTGTAGATAGAGGCTGCTGAACTATACATATGTATTACTTACTGTTGATTGTTTGGTATCCTGTGGCCCAGTCTGTCTTTACTATTGTACTACTTGAAGGCCTTGGCCTGGACAGCCACATTTGTAAACCTTTCCAGACTACTGTATTAGTATAACTGTTTCATAGTTGCATTATTCAGTTTATATGGATGTCCGTGTCTAAACAGCTATATGACATGGCACATACAACTGTAATAGTACACAAATAAAGCTTTCCCATTTATGCAAACCTGTGCATGGTATTATATCCTTTGATCTCTCGGTGGGTATCTGTTACAGACAGCGATTGTCATTTGTATGGGTGGCTAATACATTGTCCAGTTGGTAAGGTGATAACTGTAGGCAATGTGGCGGTTCCATATTATGTGCATCGTTTACATATGTATCTTACTATACATATCTCTGTGTGTGTTTGTGTAGTTACATATATATATATATATATATATATATATATATATATATATATATATGTATCTGCATATATGTGTCTGTGTATATGCATCCTATGGATGTTGATTGCTTCCACATTGTACATTCCCAATGGAAGCCAGACTGCACTGCATGATATGTTACTGATACCACCCTGACATCATACAGGTGGGATGGAGTACTAACATCTTGAGCCCATGTCGTGTCAGGTCCTGGGTATGGGATCTGCAGCATTTGGTAGTGTATTGCAAGGCAGACGTGTTTGGCTGTGGGAGGGATATCTATTCATACAAGAAGTATGTTGTTTGGGGCCTCTCAACTATATTAACGGTGCATGTGGACATATATGTTCCCATTGTTATCTACAGATATATATATATATATATATATATATATATATATATATATATATATATATATATAAAACCTGCTGTATATCTATATATATATATATATATATATATATATATATATATATATATATATATATATATATATATATTTATATAGACATATAGATGTAGACATATATATTTATAGATGTATGCATTAGTATGTATATATGTTTATATATATATATATATATATATATATATATATATATATATATATATTATTTTTTTTTTAATATTATATCTATATCTACATATATAGATATGTTTTATCTATTTAGATAATATATATATATATATATATATATATATATATATATATATATATATATATACATACACACACACACACACACACACACACACACACACACACACACACACACACACACACACATACATCTACATGTTGAAATACATTTCCTGTACTGCTGAATGACTGGGCTGGAAGAAATGTTTGTGAAAACATCAGGGTTATGTATATCTGACATGGCTTAGTGGTAAATTACTTTGGCTGGTTCCCCTTTACAAGATCGAATGAATGGAAGCTCGAAATGCATAAGCTCGAGACCAGAATCTCGAACTTCCATTCACTCGAAATTGTGAATGGGAAGTTTAGGGTTAGAAAAAAAAAGAGTTCAGTTACCTTTTTGCGGGGGACTAGGTCCCCCTGCACCCTTGCAGCTGTCATCTAAGAGCTGCTTGACCGCACTATAGCGGAGGACTGGAAATCTTCCATTTTGCGCTTATGCATATAGCGCAGAACAGGAAATTTCCCTTTCCTTCACTGTAGTGCAATCTCGGAGTAGGAATATTTAAGTAGAGGGTGTGGGGGTGCAGGGGGGAAGCTCCCCTGCAAAAACATTAGAAAGGTGTTTTTTTTTTATTGCCCCTTCACATTTTTGAGTTTCTGTAAACTCGAGATTCTGGCTTCGGGGTTATGAATTTCGAGTTTATAGAAATTCAATCTTGTGAAGGGGAAGCCTTTGGCTACAGTGTGCAGGGTCTTCAGTTCGAGCCTTGCAAAGGCTGTTTATTTTGTTGCTGGGCAAAACAAGGGCCTTTAGATACAGAGTGATTAAGGCACTTTTAAGCAGTTGTAAGCAGGTTTGCGTGGGTTTGCACAGAGGTAAGCACTGTTACAGTTTCTTATACTCAGTTAGCTTCTAAATTGCTTAACCTGTGTAGGCATTGCTTACTCCCATGCAAACAGGCTTAAACCTGCTTACTTCTGCGTAAAAGTGCTTACTCCTGCTTACTCCCAAGCTAATTTCTTTAAAAGAAAAGAAAAAAGGGTTGATAGGAAAGTGGTGAAAAAGGGGCACAAAGTGGGAAAGACAGTAGGGAAAATAGCTAGGGATGTGCAGGAATGGTGTGGGGAAGGTCCCTCGCTGCCCATTTTGTCTACAGCAACAGCTGTGCATATACACTGAATTTGGAGGTAGATTTTTACACTCAAACCCCTGGGAGAGGGGTAAGGACAACAATAATAAGTTGTGATGCCAATTAGACCAGATTACATGTGTCCAGTGGACATGTGTGCAAAATGGACAGCTATGTATGGGGCGAGATTATTTTTGGGGAACAGATTGCCCTTTTTTTTCAGGTGAGAGTAGGATGTTGGGGAGGGATAGTAGGTATATTTGGGGAGATAAGTTGGGTAGGTAAACAGACAAGACAAACAAGACGCATACAGGGGCAGTATATGACACATGTGGGGGGTAAACACTTTGATGGGGAGGGGTGCTGGGAAATTGGAAGCCCATGAGCCTCCTAGTGGAAACAGTGGGACTGATGTCCCCACCCATGGGCAGTCACCACTGCACCTTCACAGTCCCAAAGGTGGCTATGCTGGGGGCTGAGTTGCAGTGCCAGGCTGACCCTCTAGTCGCGACACATGGCCCTTGAGCTGGAGAAGCAGATCACCAAACTGCTGGTTGAGCTCACTATGCACCACGACCTGGACCTGGCGACGGGTGACAGGTTTCTTTCTGTGCCCACTCTCAAGGGGGATGAGCCCCATCCCCTGAGGCAGTTCCACCTGAAGGTGGTGCAGGACCAACAGACAGGGAGGTCCCAGGATGGGCCCCAGACATGCTGGTGCCAGGTGCTATGGCCTGCTGAGGTGGGACAGCTAGGTCCACTGGGACTGGCCTTCCCAAATGTGCTATAGTGTTTAGATTTTATCATCATATGTGGGTTAGTAATAGTCAACACATTCCAGGGTTAGGTATAAAAGCATGCATAGATATTCCCATTAACCCAGACACCAGATATGGAACAGTTGCATAGCAAACAGAACACATGCGTATATAGGACCACAGTGGTAATAAGAACAGCATGCAGGCACATTGATGGCACCATGCCACCAATGCTGGAATAATTCAATATAGCACATGCATGGGAACAAATACCAATATTTATCAACCAATAGGACATAAGCAGAGCATCGAAATCATTACATACCGGTTGAGATGGGTATGTAGTTTATTGCTGGAGATATGGTGTGGGGGGGAGAAAGATGTCAATTAACAACTAGTATAGTCCTGTAGTCCACATTACTTTTCTAGTCAGTGCTGTTATCTGTACCTTACAGGTATTACTACACTACCCTCTAGCCTTAGTTTGGACAGTGATACGGCTGTCATCATCATTATACATGAACTGTTTTTACCTGCAGTATACACCTCTTACCTGGTATACCTGTGGAGGGAATGTTTGTTAATACTCACTAACTGTTTCTACACATACTCCCAGATTCCAGGTTGATGTTGTGCACATAGCTATCAAACTCTTTCTGCACAGACTCTGGTCATGTCTTGACCACATGCAGGTGTACTGGAACATATCTTGACTATTGCCCTCTTCAACCTTTAGTGACCCGACACACACACATATACATGCTTTCCTACACAGTTATATCATATAGCACAGTGTGGGTGACAGTGATCAGTGATACTTTATTAGTCAGAGAAACTGCAACACTCACAATTCCCTACAATACCAGAGTAAACAGTACCAGTACAGAGTATAAAGGTTTTTATTTCTCAGCACAGTGTTCATATCCAATGTACCTGTGGGAGCAATGTTTGTTAGCACTATCTGAATGTTGCCACACAAAGTTCCAGATTACACATTAGTATTATGCACATACAGTTCACTCTGATACTGTACACACTCTGGTCACAGCTTGACAACGTGTTGGTGTAGATAGGACATACTTGGCTTATTACGCTCCCTAACAGTTTCGTCAGTTGCTACAGTGACAGCTTTGTTCTCATAGATGTTTGACAATCACTTATATTCCCTGTTTTCTGGCTAAACATCTGGGATCATCCCACAGACTTCCCAGGGGGACAGGCAGCAGATATGGGCCCATATACTGGACATTCTGGTCTTTTCTGTACAGTTGTGGGGTATGATTCTGTATGCAGCCTACTTCCATTCACAGGATTCAGACCATGGCTGTGTCTGCTACAACTTAAACACTGTCCATCAGAGTTATGTGTGCTATATAGATATTGCTGTATATCGCCTATCTGCTTTAAGTCTTATAATTCTCCTCAGGTTCATAGGTTCATAGATTAGTACTAAGCTAACTGCCCTTGTGAGCCATTTTAAGCCTAGCCAATTATCCCTTGTGAGATTCAAACCCTGCACCTTGTGTTTGTAAGGAAATCACCTTAACCATTAGGCCACCCTCCCAAACCTTTGCATTCTGACCTCGTATTACAACACTCTTATACAGATTTCCTAGACAGTTATATTTTGTAGAACAGTGTGGGTGACAGAGATGAGTAATACCATATTATTCAGAGCAACTGCATCAGTCGCAATACCATACAATACCACTGTAAACAGTACCAGTACAGGGTATCATTCTTGTATTTCTGGGCACAGTGTTGGTATCTGACAGACCTGTGGGAGAAATGTTTGTTAGCACTACCTGAATGTTGCCACACACAGTACCAGATTCCACATTACTATTATGCACATCTCACTCTGTTACTGTACACACTCTGGCCACAGCTTGACAACATGGGGGCGTAAATGGGACATATATGACTTCTTACTCTCACAAGGTTTTGGGGAGTTGCTAGTGTGCCAGCTTTGTTCTCATAGATGTGTGCCAATCAGTTGTATTTCCTGTTTGCTGCCTATATGTCTGGGATCATCCCACTGATTTCACAGGGGGACAGGTTGACAGGCAACAGATATGGGCCACTTTACTGGACATTCTGGACATATCTGTACAGTTGTGGGGTATGATTCTCTATGCAGACTACTACCACTGACAGGATTCGAACCATGGCTGTGTGTGCTAAAAATACAATGGTTCACATCTCAGTTGCATGTGCTATTCGGGTTTTGTTGTCTGACTTTTCCCTGTTTTCTGTCTATTTGTCTCTTAGTTGTACTAAATAGCCTCTGGGGATTACTCCAGTCATATACAGGCATTCCTACACATTCTGTTTATGGTGCACGGTGTGGGTACTAGTGCTTAATACAACAGTACTATTACGTGATTGCAATTCTACATTACCATATGATACCAGAGTATACACATGCAGTCCAGCAGTTAGACCTTTATTGTCAGGCTATTACTCTTTTATTTACGTACATACTATATGAGACTCTTCCTGCCATATTCTTAGCTGTATGCAGTACTTGCCTTAAACAATACAGGTTTTATACAGACAATTAATTTACTAATACTTTTAGATTTAATTCCTATGACAGTACATGCAAGAGTATTACTAACCTACCACGCATCGCAACCTCTCCAGGCAACTTCCATGGGCCTCCTGGTTCACGGCCCACTCCATTGCAGCTGTGGAGGACATAAGAGGAATATTTAGCCATACCTATCCATGATATACATGAGCTGGTAATTATTGCACACATAGTGGGGTGATACTTACACACAGCTGGGACATCCCCTGCCGTTCTAGCCTCTTGGATCCACTGCACCAAGAGGTCCTGCTTACACCACTTCAGGTCAGCATAGTGATGCCTGACCTGCTCACCAGTTCGAGGTATGCCAGTGGCACTGGTGAGGTCACGAGCAAAAATGGTCCCAGGCTTCTGCATTATATTGGAACCCTGATACTGGCCCTGCAGCAGTCTCTGATCATGGTCTTTGACAAGGAGTCCTTCCATGACTCTGGACTCCTGGATGTACCAACGCCGTGCCAAAAAGTGCACTGCCTCTCCCCTTCCTGACATGGTGCCTGCAAGGGGAAGCTACAACCAGTTAGGAGATGTATTCCCGCCTGTTGGGTTTAAGTAGGGCTGATTTCCTGCACTTTTTCATGCTTGGCCGGTTTTGAAAAGGCTAAACTATGGGCAAACCTGCTTAACTAAGGTTGGCATTGTTTAAAGGGATATAACACTGGCCTACACATTGCTTACACCTCCTAAGCTGGCCCGTGCAATGCTTAGCATTGCTTACATTAGACTTTGCATTATATTTTCTTTTTGGCATTGATTTATTATTCATTGCATCTTATATGTATGCCTGGTATCCATGATTCATGTGTACCCATAACTTGTTTAAACACTTTTTGCACCATATAAATTCTCATTTGTTGATGTGATGGTTATTTCAAGTTTATTATACAAATACTTGAAATACTGACATTTAGAATTATTTATAATGATTTTATGGTACGTTATGTATTTTAATTATTTTAGGTGTTACAGTTTTGTACCTTACATTTTAAAATTACGATGTATACACCATTACTGTGAGGATTGTATTAAGGTATTGTTTATGTACCTCTAGGAAGTGACGTGCTTGTTTGTTATTTAAATGCTTCACAAGTTTTGGCGCCTTGTGAGCATTTTATTTTACTCTGAAGAAGCTTCCGTTATACGGAGAAGCGAAAACCCCTTTTTTATTTCACAAATAAATCAGTGTTAAGGTTCCAGTGGCTTGCGGGTTCTTTGTGTCTTCCGAATTTGTGGTTTCAACAGTTTACGTCTTCACTTTGATCTAAAGTCTGTTTTATGTCTTCGGAAAGCCCTCTCAGTCCCGCCAGTCCGAACATTTTCGGTTCGGAAACTAACAGTAACAGTGACATTGCGGCGTTACTGCTGACAGTGTCCCAGAGATTGGATTCTCTCAATTCGAGACTTGATGCTATCGAAAAGAAGAACTTTCAGGTGGCTCGAAGTGATGTAAATACCAACTATAATGGGACAGTCATGGAGCGTGCAGGAAACACGGGGACGTGTTCCTTGCCAGCGGCTCAGCCTGTCCGCTCCTTTCCTATCTTCAACACACAAAAGGATGTAAGCAATACAACGCCGACCACTTTGCCTGAGTATAACAACCAGGAAAGTACACTTATGGGCACATCATCATTGTCCGAATGGATGAAGAATACAGGTGATTTCTTTGTTTTTTTAAAACCTTTTGGAGATGACATGCCGGTGTCAAGTGACGGCTCTAACAATAAGTGTGTTGTAGACATTAATGATAAACTTAAAACCTTAGACAATAAAATTCTAAAACTAAGGAAGCTGCAATTGGAGACAGCGTACTTTAAACAGTGCCTTAGTGAGAACATCATGCCCAAGGGCTTAAGGAACAATTTTTCTCCTTCAAACTTGATTCCAGGGACTGCCTTCCTTAGTGATCTACAAGTGCTTTTTCAAATGCAGGGGGTCCAATTAATTGAATTAATTATCAAACACTATTCTATGTACATTGATGAACTGATGCAAGAGATAAATCTTCTTGACAGAGAAATAAAATTTGACATTAATTTCTCTAAATTCAAGTATGATTATAATCGCATATTCTCAAGCATTGACTCCTTCATGATTAAGCTAAAAAACAATAAATCTAAAATTGTCTCGTGATAGGGCTACATATCAAAATGACAGAGCCTATCCGAAACTTATAGTGAGACAAGGGGAACCAAATGACCGCACTGACAAAGAGCATGATAATGAAGGAGAAGGCGAGCAGGTGTCAGCAGGTACTGACTGTGATAGGGTAGAAAAGGATAATGGCCCTAGGAGAAGCAATAGGAACCGAAATAAACCTGGGCAATCAGCGATGACCAATGAAGTACCTATGAATGTGACTGTGAATTCAGGCTCAAAGCAGCCACAGAGTAATTTTTAGGAACCGAACAATCAACAACGGGGCGAAGACGAAGAACTGGAACAGATAACTGTTTGTTCAAATAATATCGAGTTCCCACATATAATACATAATTTAAAAGGTGATTTCACCATTTACAATTTTTCAACTTTGGAACTTGAACCAGAACTGGTAGAATTGCTAGCTCTGGGGAACACTTTCGTGCCTACTAGACATTGTGATGTTGTCAAACTGCTTATTGAATTGAAATGCTACGTACGAAAACTCAACTTGAAATTGTTATTCAATGATATGAGCAACAATGTTAATAATGTTAACAATGTTTTAAAACTTAGCAGTGTTTTTAATCCTCCAATACATGTAGTGCTGAGAATTTTTGAAAATGCATGCGAATTGGATATCAGGAATATTGCTAGGTTGAATTCTACACGTAGCACATTTAACATCACAAAAGAACAAATACAAGCACTCAACCACTTACGTGACTCTCCGGTTAGAGTAATCAAACCGGATAAAGGGGGTGGCTTAGCCATTTTTGAGAATTCTGACTACATACAGAGAATGCTAACAGTTCTAGACTCCCCTGCTTATGAAGCCGCTTCCCTTAACATTTTGAATGGAACTGTGAACAGAATTAAGGGGTACTTTAGGGACCTTTTCATTAATGGTAGGATAGACATGGATACGTACAACTATATAGATATCTCACAACCTAGGGTTCCAGTAATGTTTGGAATTCCTAAGGTTCATAAAAACTTTAGGAATCCACCATTTAGAGCCCTGGTTGATGCGAGAAGTTCTATAACTTACCCATGTGCAAAATATATAGATAACTTGCTTGGTAAATACATCAAACTTATTCCCAGCATCTGCAAAGATTCCTGGACTTTTTTAGCAAATATCAATAACATCAGGTATGATGAGTCCTACAATTTCCTTACCATTGATGTAACTGACCTGTATACATCTATTCCCCATAGTGAGGCAATAGAGAGAATTGGGTTACTCTTGATGGAATTAAAAGCACCCAAGGTCGAGATAGACAACACCTTGGAATTACTGGACATTGTACTTACTTCGAACCTTTTCCTTTTTGAAAAGGAATTCTATGTCCAGAAACAAGGGGTAGCCATGGGCTCCCCATGTGGGGCCAGTGTGGCCAATATGGTCATGGCCCACTGGGAAAGATGCCACATATTCGGAAATGAGCAATGGAAACAACAGATTTGTTATTACACTCGATTCCTCGACGATGTGTTCATCCTTTTCAAAGGGGACCAACAGGTTGCATTGGATTTCATTGAATATATCAATGACACAACTAATTTCCTAAAATTTACCCACCATTTTTCTTGTGATGAAATTGATTACTTAGACGTAAAATTGACCAAAGACAGAGTACACTCTAGATTCAAATCAAAGATTTTTAGGAAAGAAACATATGTTAACTCATTCCTCCATTTTTCAAGCTCTCACCCCTATAAACAGAAAAGGGCAATTGTCAAAGGACAATTAGTGAGGGCTGTCAAAATGTGCAGTGATTTGAACGACTTTACTACTGAGTGTACACTGTTGGAAAACATGTTTTTCAATAGGGGTTACCCTAAAAATTTAATTGATGAACTCATTCAGGAAGTCACATGCAAGAGGAGTACTGGTTTCTTTCAACCTTTGCTTTGTTCTGAGTTCTTGGATGTACAAGAAAATAATACTAACTTGATCAGTGTTGCTAGCCCAGACAATATTGAAAATAGTGACCTGTCTAGTTTTTCATCTTCTAGTTTCATTACTACATTCAATAGTAATTCAAAATTTATCACAGCGATTATTCATAAAAACTGGTACTTCATTCTTAATAACATTCTTTTAGCTGAGAGACTTGGACAAAGACCAAGAATTGTTTTTAAGAGGGGAACTAACATTAAAGAGTTGCTACAAAAGGATCCGGAGCAGAATTTGTTCAGCAGAACCACAGGTTCCTTCCCTTGTGGGACATGTAATTGGTGCAAAACTATTCGCACAGGTAGTACATTTTGCATCAAAGGAGTAAAATATGACATCAAACACAGGATTAATTGTGAAACTAGGTCAGTGATTTATATAGCTAGCTGTGTTTGCTGCCCAAGCTTCTACGTTGGAAAAACAGACAGAAAACTCAGAGATCGCATTTACCAGCATAGTTATGCGATCAAAAATGGGAAACTAGAAAATGCCCTGGCTAAGCATGTGACAAAAAACCCAGGGCATAGTTTCCTATTCATGGGTATTGACAATGTTCAAGCTACCATCAGAGGCGGCCCCATTTCTCTACTCTTGGAAAACCGGGAACTGGAGTGGCAACTCAGATTAGATGCCTTTAATGTTCCCGGTTTAAACGAGAGCTGTAACATCGCTCCAGTTTTAAAATATAAATCCTACCTTAGGAGATGATTAATAGATTGTATTTTTGCTAGTAGTTTAGTAATATAAACTAAAGTACGGGGTATCTCCCTTCTAAGTAATAAAAAAATTTTTTACTAAAAGTGTGATTGTTATCCAAGGTAATGGGTAACTCGAAGAGCATATTATTATGAAAAACATGCTCTTTGAGTACCCCCTTTTTTACTGTTAGTTAAGGGATAAGGTATATATTTTCCACATCTCCTTTTTATTTTATTTAAAAACAGGTAAAAAGGGAATAAATCAGGTACCCATAACTTGTTTAAACACTTTTTGCACCATATAAATTCTCATTTGTTGATGTGATGGTTATTTCAAGTTTATTATACAAATACTTGAAATACTGACATTTAGAATTATTTATAATGATTTTATGGTACGTTATGTATTTTAATTATTTTAGGTGTTACAGTTTTGTACCTTACATTTTAAAATTACGATGTATACACCATTACTGTGAGGATTGTATTAAGGTATTGTTTATGTACCTCTAGGAAGTGACGTGCTTGTTTGTTATTTAAATGCTTCACAAGTTTTGGCGCCTTGTGAGCATTTTATTTTACTCTGAAGAAGCTTCCGTTATACGGAGAAGCGAAAACCCCTTTTTTATTTCACAAATAAATCAGTGTTAAGGTTCCAGTGGCTTGCGGGTTCTTTGTGTCTTCCGAATTTGTGGTTTCAACAGTTTACGTCTTCACTTTGATCTAAAGTCTGTTTTATGTCTTCGGAAAGCCCTCTCAGTCCCGCCAGTCCGAACATTTTCGGTTCGGAAACTAACAGTAACAGTGACATTGCGGCGTTACTGCTGACAGTGTCCCAGAGATTGGATTCTCTCAATTCGAGACTTGATGCTATCGAAAAGAAGAACTTTCAGGTGGCTCGAAGTGATGTAAATACCAACTATAATGGGACAGTCATGGAGCGTGCAGGAAACACGGGGACGTGTTCCTTGCCAGCGGCTCAGCCTGTCCGCTCCTTTCCTATCTTCAACACACAAAAGGATGTAAGCAATACAACGCCGACCACTTTGCCTGAGTATAACAACCAGGAAAGTACACTTATGGGCACATCATCATTGTCCGAATGGATGAAGAATACAGGTGATTTCTTTGTTTTTTTAAAACCTTTTGGAGATGACATGCCGGTGTCAAGTGACGGCTCTAACAATAAGTGTGTTGTAGACATTAATGATAAACTTAAAACCTTAGACAATAAAATTCTAAAACTAAGGAAGCTGCAATTGGAGACAGCGTACTTTAAACAGTGCCTTAGTGAGAACATCATGCCCAAGGGCTTAAGGAACAATTTTTCTCCTTCAAACTTGATTCCAGGGACTGCCTTCCTTAGTGATCTACAAGTGCTTTTTCAAATGCAGGGGGTCCAATTAATTGAATTAATTATCAAACACTATTCTATGTACATTGATGAACTGATGCAAGAGATAAATCTTCTTGACAGAGAAATAAAATTTGACATTAATTTCTCTAAATTCAAGTATGATTATAATCGCATATTCTCAAGCATTGACTCCTTCATGATTAAGCTAAAAAACAATAAATCTAAAAAATTGTCTCGTGATAGGGCTACATATCAAAATGACAGAGCCTATCCGAAACTTATAGTGAGACAAGGGGAACCAAATGACCGCACTGACAAAGAGCATGATAATGAAGGAGAAGGCGAGCAGGTGTCAGCAGGTACTGACTGTGATAGGGTAGAAAAGGATAATGGCCCTAGGAGAAGCAATAGGAACCGAAATAAACCTGGGCAATCAGCGATGACCAATGAAGTACCTATGAATGTGACTGTGAATTCAGGCTCAAAGCAGCCACAGAGTAATTTTTTAGGGAACCGGAACAATCAACAACGGGGGGCGAAGACGAAGAACTGGAACAGATAACTGTTTGTTCAAATAATATCGAGTTCCCACATATAATACATAATTTAAAAGGTGATTTCACCATTTACAATTTTTCAACTTTGGAACTTGAACCAGAACTGGTAGAATTGCTAGCTCTGGGGAACACTTTCGTGCCTACTAGACATTGTGATGTTGTCAAACTGCTTATTGAATTGAAATGCTACGTACGAAAACTCAACTTGAAATTGTTATTCAATGATATGAGCAACAATGTTAATAATGTTAACAATGTTTTAAAACTTAGCAGTGTTTTTAATCCTCCAATACATGTAGTGCTGAGAATTTTTGAAAATGCATGCGAATTGGATATCAGGAATATTGCTAGGTTGAATTCTACACGTAGCACATTTAACATCACAAAAGAACAAATACAAGCACTCATCCACTTACGTGACTCTCCGGATAGAGTAATCAAACCGGATAAAGGGGGTAGCTTAGCCATTTTTGAGAATTCTGACTACATACAGAGAATGCTAACAGTTCTAGACTCCCCTGCTTATGAAGCCGCTTCCCTTAACATTTTGAATGGAACTGTGAACAGAATTAAGGGGTACTTTAGGGACCTTTTCATTAATGGTAGGATAGACATGGATACGTACAACTATATAGATATCTCACAACCTAGGGTTCCAGTAATGTTTGGAATTCCTAAGGTTCATAAAACTTTAGGAATCCACCATTTAGAGCCCTGGTTGATGGGAGAAGTTCTATAACTTACCCATGTGCAAAATATATAGATAACTTGCTTGGTAAATACATCAAACTTATTCCCAGCATCTGCAAAGATTCCTGGACTTTTTAGCAAATATCAATAACATCAGGTATGATGAGTCCTACAATTTCCTTACCATTGATGTAACTGACCTGTATACATCTATTCCCCATAGTGAGGCAATAGAGAGAATTGGGTTACTCTTGATGGAATTAAAAGCACCCAAGGTCGAGATAGACAACACCTTGGAATTACTGGACATTGTACTTACTTCGAACCTTTTCCTTTTTGAAAAGGAATTCTATGTCCAGAAACAAGGGGTAGCCATGGGCTCCCCATGTGGGGCCAGTGTGGCCAATATGGTCATGGCCCACTGGGAAAGATGCCACATATTCGGAAATGAGCAATGGAAACAACAGATTTGTTATTACACTCGATTCCTCGACGATGTGTTCATCCTTTTCAAAGGGACCAACAGGTTGCATTGGATTTCATTGAATATATCAATGACACAACTAATTTCCTAAAATTTACCCACCATTTTTCTGGTGATGAAATTGATTACTTAGGCGAAAAATTGACCAAAGACGGAGTACCCTCTAGATTCAAATCAAAGATTTTTAGGAAAGAAACATATGTTAACTCATTCCTCCATTTTCAAGCTCTCACCCCTATAAACAGAAAAGGGCAATTGTCAAAGGACAATTAGTGAGGGCTGTCAAAATGTGCAGTGATTTGAACGACTTTACTACTGAGTGTACACTGTTGGAAAACATGTTTTTCAATAGGGGTTACCCTAAAAATTTAATTGATGAACTCATTCAGGAAGTCACATGCAAGAGGAGTACTGGTTTCTTTCAACCTTTGCTTTGTTCTGAGTTCTTGGATGTACAAGAAAATAATACTAACTTGATCAGTGTTGCTAGCCCAGACAATATTGAAAATAGTGACCTGTCTAGTTTTTCATCTTCTAGTTTCATTACTACATTCAATAGTAATTCAAAATTTATCACAGCGATTATTCATAAAAACTGGTACTTCATTCTTAATAACATTCTTTTAGCTGAGAGACTTGGACAAAGACCAAGAATTGTTTTTAAGAGGGGAACTAACATTAAAGAGTTGCTACAAAAGGATCCGGAGCAGAATTTGTTCAGCAGAACCACAGGTTCCTTCCCTTGTGGGACATGTAATTGGTGCAAAACTATTCGCACAGGTAGTACATTTTGCATCAAAGGAGTAAAATATGACATCAAACACAGGATTAATTGTGAAACTAGGTCAGTGATTTATATAGCTAGCTGTGTTTGCTGCCCAAGCTTCTACGTTGGAAAAACAGACAGAAAACTCAGAGATCGCATTTACCAGCATAGTTATGCGATCAAAAATGGGAAACTAGAAAATGCCCTGGCTAAGCATGTGACAAAAAACCCAGGGCATAGTTTCCTATTCATGGGTATTGACAATGTTCAAGCTACCATCAGAGGCGGCCCCATTTCTCTACTCTTGGAAAACCGGGAACTGGAGTGGCAACTCAGATTAGATGCCTTTAACGTTCCCGGTTTAAACGAGAGCTGTAACATCGCTCCAGTTCTAAAATATAAATCCTACCTTAGGAGATGATTAATATATGTATTTTTGCTAGTAGTTTAGTAATATAAACTAAAGTACGGGGTATCTCCCTTCTAAGTAATAAAAAAATTTTTTATTAAAAGTGTGATTGTTATCCAAGGTAATGGGTAACTCGAAGAGCATATTATTATGAAAAACATGCTCTTTGAGTACCCCCTTTTTTACTGTTAGTTAAGGGGAAAGGTATATATTTTCCACATCTCCTTTTTATTTTATTTAAAAACAGGTAAAAAGGGAATAAATCAGGTACCCATAACTTGTTTAAACACTTTTTGCACCATATAAATTCTCATTTGTTGATGTGATGGTTATTTCAAGTTTATTATACAAATACTTGAAATACTGACATTTAGAATTATTTATAATGATTTTATGGTACGTTATGTATTTTAATTATTTTAGGTGTTACAGTTTTGTACCTTACATTTTAAAATTACGATGTATACACCATTACTGTGAGGATTGTATTAAGGTATTGTTTATGTACCTCTAGGAAGTGACGTGCTTGTTTGTTATTTAAATGCTTCACAAGTTTTGGCGCCTTGTGAGCATTTTATTTTACTCTGAAGAAGCTTCCGTTATACGGAGAAGCGAAAACCTTTTTTATTTCACAAATAAATCAGTGTTAAGGTTCCAGTGGCTTGCGGGTTCTTTGTGTCTTCCGAATTTGTGGTTTCAATGATTCATGTGTATGTGCACTATATGGGGTCCTTGTGTTTCATTGGGGACTTCAACACTCTATTACAATTACACCTCACTTCTGGGCTTACTGCTGTACTCCAATTCACATATTTATGTTATGTAGTGGGTTATGGAACATATGACTGCATACTGATTCCTTTCACAGGTTCAGTTTGATTTTACAATAGTGAGGACTTGTTTGCTGATACCTCATTCTTCTGTACTGCTGTGATGGCTTGGTGGTTAACTACTGTGACTATAGTGTATAGGGTCCTGTGTTTAAGACCTGCAAGGCTGTTTATTTTGTTGATGGGCAGAACAAAGGTGGTTGGATACAGTGTAATTAAGGCACTTTTGAACAGTTGCAAGCGGGTTTGCATGGGTTTGCACAAGGGTAAGCAATGCTAACCTCTGGTTAAATATGCTTACAGAGAGTTAGCTTCAAATTGCTTAACCTGTGTGGCATTGCTTACTCCTGCGCAAATGGGCTTAAACTCATATACTAGTGCTTACATATGCTTACTACTGCTTATTGGTGCTTAAACGTGCTTACTAGTGCTTTATTCATTACGACACTGACACTTCACATGTGCATTTAATGCAGTACTCCATTTCACAAATATATGTTATTTAGTGGGCTATGCAACAAAAATATTGGTCATAACATGCTTTGCAATGGAAAACGGAATGTGCTGCAGTGGGACTCGAACTGGGAATGCCTGCTCGTAAGGTGAATGATCTTCCCACTACACTATTGCTATGTTGTTTCTTTTGCATATATCTTCCTTGTTATCCTCTTCAGCCATTTAAGCTGCATTAACCATAGCTAAGTGATGGGCACACCCACGCACCTACGGTTAGCTTTAATCGGATTTTAAAATAAAAAAAAAAGGGTTTGTTTATTTGATTTGTAATTACTTGCTGTTGTACATGAGGGGGAATGTTGGTGGGGATATGCAGGCACCTATGAGTGGTCTCATTCATTTCTTAGCCCTTTCTGTTGTTCTTCATTGCGGGGGCATGTATATTTTGAAAGCTCTGCTCTCAGACATGCCCCCTGCACTCCTACATGCTCTGTGTAAGACTAGGAGCTCAGGCAGCATGCCTTATTAATATGCATGGCATGCTGCCATCCTGCTCCTAAATGGCCACTTCTGTGCAAGACTAAGCTAGTCCTGCACGGAAGATTAGTAAATCCGGGGGTTTGTTTTTTGGCTGGTCTTAGTTAAAACAGGAATTACTATTTTTTATGTATTTTCAGAATTTTTTTTAAATGTGGCAATGTTTTTAGGAGCTCAGCTTCAGGCTTGTTATATAGCTCTCAACCTCTTTGTACATAAAATCTGGACAAAGCCAAAAATAATGGAGGTCAAAGCTCCAAAGATAGGGACAAATTTTAAATATTGCGCTTATAAACTTAGAAAGTTGCTAGAATAAAAGGTTTTGTGTTACAATGCATTCTCTGAAAGATATGAAGCCTGAAACTCAAATGCCTGTAATTATTTAGTGAATTCAGTCCTTGGTGGTTTGCCACAAAAATTCAGAAAACAACAAATTTTTATGATGAACAGACCAAAATACAAAGCAGAAAATCTGGTCATTCTGTGAAAATATGGACAGTTGAGAGGTATGGCTCATTAGTTGTTAACTTAATGCCTGTTTTCAACTTGATGTATATTATAGTTTTGCTGGTTTTGCAGATGCTTGTTTCCAGTTGTATCAGGTCTTTGCCATCTTATATGTGCATTTTAGTTGTTTTTAAGTAGTACTGTTAGCCAGGGACTTTCGTTTGCTATAACACTTCCTTAATCAAGTGAACAAAGTCTGTCTTGAATTGGAGTATAAGGTTCAGGTTGGATTTCTATTGCTGTATGTAAGACACCAGTTAGCCATGGCTTTCTCTGCTTGGAATGTGAGCTCTGAAGAATCAGAAAATGCCAATGTTTCCAAATGATTTTCTTTTTAAACTGTCTTTCTACCTGTTTTCCACAAAGATCCTATGCTGGTCATTGATTGTTCATAAAGATGAGCAGACTACCCATTTCATATCCCTAAAAATGCTCGTGTCCATTCTACCCTTCTCAAATTCCATTGCTATCTGGTATTACTTCATAAATAAATTGCTGCCTGTTTGATATTTTCTAGAAATGTCTGTCTATCCGTTCATGCAGACATATACACACACATCCCCTTTTTCCAAATAATGCACATAAGGTCCGGGTGTCACTGCAACAGTAGAGCCAATGTTCACAATTTCTAGACATGCCAATGTTGATCTTTGTATGCCTGTTTACATATATCCATGCTACCTGTATATTTCCCCAATAAATGCCTATGCTGCCACCATTTTCTCCCTCAAATGCCCAACATAGTCTTTTAATTGACCAAAAAATGCCCTGATACTGTTTCATCCCCTAAATGTGCTCTCAGTGCCTAAGATGCCTTTATGAAAATCACCATTGCTTGTTAATTACCCTGCAAATGGCTAAGATGCTGTATTATTCAATACAAATGCCCATGATGTCCCTACAAATGCCCTTGCTGCCTATTCATACCTTAGAAATTCCTACCCTACTATTTCATTCTCCCTTTCAATGCCTTGCTTCTGTATTAGTCCCCTTAGAAGTAGCTATACTGCCCAATGACCCCTATACAAATCCTTCCCCGACTGATCTTTCTCTGACAAATGTCTGTGATGCCCCTACAGACATCCTTGCTATTTGTTCATTACCCTAGGAATGATCATCATACTATTTCTTCACCTATAAATAAACCAACTTCCTTTTCATTCTTTCTTCACATAACCATGCTGTCTGTTTCCCATAAAATTTCCTACACTTAAAAAATTCTTCCCTATAAATGACCATTTTGCCCTTAGAAAAGTCTGTGCTTGTCTTTTTATTACCCTACAAATGCCCATGATCCTCTGTTATCCCCTAGAAGCACTCTTGATGCAGTTTCATCCCCTTACCAATCTCAGTACAAGTCATCCCCTAGAAGCACCCTTGATGCAGTTTCATCCCTTTACCAATCTCAGTACAAATTAATTCCTAGTTTTATACTAATTATTACCTACCCCAAGTTCATGTTTTAGAATGCTTCAATGATGATGATGATGATGATGATGGTGTTTTTTTATCTCTGCTTTACAGATTAGTTATGGATCAACAGTGAACACACTGAGTGACAAGCACCAGTTCCCTTCCTTTCTCAGGACTGTACCAAATGACAATGCCCAGGCTGCAGGCATGGCCCGTTTGATTGCCCACTTTAACTGGACTTGGGTTGGGATCATAGGAGAAGAAAGTGACTATGGACAACAAGGCAGCCAAAGTGTCAAAGAGCAGCTTCTGAAGTTAGGCATTTGTATTGCATTTTTTGAAAGTCTCCCATTGGTTTATTCTCAAATTAGAATTAATAGGATAATTAATGCTATCAGAAAATCCACAGCAAATGTAATTGTACTATTTGCAGATGCGATGCCTGGTTATAGCCTGATAAAGGAAATAACTGTGCAAAACATTACTAAAAAGATCTGGGTTATGTCTGATGCTGCATACTATCTTGCTGCTTCTAACAAACTCACCTCCAGGACAATAAGGGGGTGCTTCTCATTTCACTATGCTGCTTTCCGTGAAGCAGGATTCAGAAAAAAAATAATGAGCCTCAGTGCTTTAAAGTCTAATGTTAAGAATCTTTTAAGCGACAACTGGGAAAAAGAATTTGGTTGTACCTGGCAAAACCAAATGCAAAATGGTACAGGGAACAATGAAAAGCCAACATCTACACACATCTGCACAGGAAGAGAGAATCTGAATGACAAATACTTTGATGAGTCAGATAGTGGGGCCAACACTGTTTATAATTCTGCTTATGTTGTAGCACATGCATTACACAACATGTACTCCTGCAAAGCTAAGCTTGGTCCATTTATTAATAGGTCCTGTCCTGACTTCTGGAATTTGCAGGCATGGCAGGTAAGGATGGCAATACTTTTAAAGTGATTTGTTAAATTGGTAAAACTGGTTACTTGTGCAATATAGGGATCTTGGCTATAGGACAGTAGACATCTGTATGTGTCTGTTGAGCCAAGATCAAACCTGGATGCCACCACTGTGTTTGATTCAGTAATGTTCAACAGCTCTGCTGTATGACTACAATAAAATTTACGAAAACGTTAACTTCAATATGGAATTTGTGTACCATCTAATATTTTATAGATGCATACTATCCCAAAGGAGGTAAATCAAGGTAGCAACAAACAAGAATGTGAACTGCTGATCTATTATTATATTGCATGTAATATGGTTGCATCACAAGGTCAGAAGTTCATAATATAAACTAAACAATCTCTTTGTAAATGTGCCATATACAAGTTCTGTCAGTTAGTACAAATGATTAAAGCTACGAGCTGTTAACAAGATATTTCTGGTGGTCTGGGGTTTGATTCCCTCAGGCTTCATTTGTTCAACTGTACCACACAGTGCTCTCAGTCTGAGAACATCTATGTAGATACGTGTTCTAATCTGGTTAATAAATAAATAAATAATGCAGCAATAGAACAACACCTTAGTCCTTTTACTTGATGTGAAGTCTGGCTGTATGTCACATTTGTATATCTTGCAAAATGCAATTATACAACCTCAGCTTGGCCCTTTTAAGAGATGCAAAGCCTTAATGTGTACCACATTTGATCAAGTATTATTTGTTTAATAGTTTGTGGCCCCAGTCACCCCACAACCATCAACTCTGTCACATTTGTATATTTTGCAAAATGCAATTATACAACCTCAGCTTGACCCTTTTAACAGATGCAAAGCCTTAATGTGTACCACATTTGATCAAGTTTTATTTTTTAATAGCTTGTGGCCCCAGTCACCCCACAACCATCAACTCTCTGTCAAATATTGCTCTCCGTATCCTCAGTTTCTTAAGACCGGGAGAGGGAGATGGTAACTGAGGAATGAAGAAGTCATCCAGTAGAGTTGAGGAGTATTTTCATCTGCTCCTAACTTACTGTCTGTTGGCCAGACAGTGGTGTAATGCCCACTTTGATCACCCAGTGCAGAGGCATACTTCTGCAAATCATCAATGCCCAGCTGAAGCTCTATTAACTCCTCAGGGTGTTCACACTCTTCATATATCCCTTTTGCAGGAAATGCAGTTCTTGTCCTTCCTGCAGATGGTGCTCTTGCAGTGTGACTTTGACAGCTTCCTTCCCAAGGATAGGTGACCAAACATTATCCACTCACTCCAATCCTTCCCCAGTCAGCCATCCACTGCCCAAGCAATTAGCTCAGCAAGGGTCCTCTGAGGAGTAGTCCACCCCAAGACTTATATGTTACAGAATCGGGATATTCATACTTGTTCATTGTGAGTCTTATCAATAAAGCATGACTTATAGAGACATTCAAGTCCCATTTCCAAGACTGACCCATGATAGGTAAATCCTAAAACAAAATGCACAGTGTATAGAACAGGTGCACCTGTTGGTTTGCAGAGGTGAAATTAAACTAAGCTGTGCCATATTGTTAACATCATGTAGTCTACAGAAAAGATTAGCTGCATCTTCCTTATGAGCAAACTAACTTCGGTTTCTGTATAAATTTAGTGTATTAGAAGCTTATGTTCTGGTAGTAATATTAGAAGCTTACATTCTGATAGTAACAAATAATGTTATGTGTTATATAGTGATATGTTCTGACTATTGCTATTGACACTAATACCACAGTTTCTCTCTGAAATATACCCTGTAAAATGTACCTTTTATGATTGTCTCTGTAGTGGTACATCTGCATTCCATTGCTACATAATTTGGTGAAACATTCTTCTTACAGTTTATCTTACCAAATCCCATCAGTGTCTGAAACGCCTCCACTTACAGATGTAATAGCCTAATCTGAGCTACTACAGTTTTGGAACACATTATATTAATGGAGGGTGGGAAAGGGACTCCTCCACGTTGATGTTTTTCAGTAAAACAGTTCTGGTGAACTGCTGCTTCACAGAACTGTGTCAGTCATTTGTACTAGACCCAGCTCACCTGCAGGCAGTGACCTTCCTAACACTGAGTCATGTCCCTTAGGGATGGTTACTAACAGACATGTTAGTGTACACCTATTCTAGGGAACCACTTTCCCAATCACTTAACCAGCTTTGTTCCAAAATAGGTTTGTGTCAACAGTAGATCAAAAATCTACAGTAGCTATAACTTTCAGTTTTATGATTTTTTACAGACTGTACCCTCACTCTAATAGTATCAAAGTAATAGACTATAATTAGACATGAGGCTTGAGTCAGCATGCAGGCCGATAAAATCAGGTACTGCAGAAAAAAAGTTATTCTCATTACACACGCGTACGTGCACACGTGCACACACACCATGCATGCACAGATATATGAAATTAATTACTTGCATTAAATTGCTTCTGAAAACATAAGAATTGTACTAAAGGCACCGTTGAAAGTTTTGGAAGTCCATGCAGTACTATGTAAATGAAGCTGTCTATACTGTTACCATGAATTATTAATGAAAAAAATTACTTGAATCCCTGACTTTTATGTGTAAAATAGTACTGTCAGGTATACATCTCTCAGAAAAGAAGAGCCAAGCAGCTTTCAGGAGTTGCTCAGTTTAATTCCTTAACTCCAGTTATTCCACTTGTATTGAAATAATTAATGCTTCCAATTATCCTTGATCACCATATAGTGCTTCAGCTAGAGTACTGCCATATCTGATGATGCAGTATGAAGTACTATAATTTTAAGGTGCACTTTGAATGTTATTCTTAGCAAAAGGATGACCATGCCATGCTTTCTAAGCAACACTTGTCTAAATTTTAAATTACTAGCTGTCTTTCTTACTGTCCCCATTTTAAAGTCCTAAAAGAAGCACAAGTTGTTTCTTTGATATTTGCTTATCTACAGCAGCCTAGCTCAGCTAACAGTGTCTTTTCTTCAGCCATCATTAAATTATGATTTATCAGGATACAACAAGTACTGTGATAAGCAGTGGTAAGAAGGATAGAATGTACAAAAGGTGTGTGCATATCAACAATTAATATTTTTCAGGCAAGTCTTTAAGTTTAAGCCAATATTTATATGAATGTGGAAAATATAAGAAATTCTCAAATTTGTAGTATGCAATTAACTACTGCAAATAATATTGCCATACTAATGAATTCAACAGTAGAGGAGGTAACTTTACTTTTCCAATTTTTAGTAATTACTTTTCTGGCTATAGCAAGAGTAGATCAAAGAAGAGGCACTTGGGTTTTTGGAATAATCTCAGGAATCAGAACATTAAATAAAACTAAAGATTTAGAAATATTACATTTATCTGACCATGAAGTTATTAATTTCTTTCCAAAAAGGTGAGATGATTTCACATTCATATACCATATGTGTCCAATCAGCTATTATTTCAGAATCACATCCCCAGCATTAAATTCTATTTGATTTATCAGTAATTGTAATTTTGTTAGGAATGGCAAAAGCTCTGTGTAAGAATTTCCAAGTGAAAATTTTCTGATATAATAAAGATGTGGTTTTGTCTGTATATTTTAATAGTAATATCTTGTATTATTCAGATAAGTCTTCATTATTCATTTCTGAGGAGTAGTTCCAATAGGAATTGTCTAAATATGAGAAATCTAACTTAAGAATTTTATGAATTTGTGACAAATGTGATTTATTTTTCATTATATTATTATTATTGATATTTATTAAGAATTCCAATAATTTGGGGAATAATTTCTTATCTAGGTTAAATATCTTATTTATCTCTGTGTTTACAAAGTCTCTAAATATTTGTAAAATTAGCCAGTTCTCAGAATCTTTGTTGTATTTAGACCTTAAATTTTCAAAAGAATATACATCAGTAACATTTAAGAATTGATGCCAATAAATTAAGTTACTTTGTTGTTTCAATACTAGCATTTTGTTGAAGTTATGAGTTTCTAAGCAGTCATTTGTTATGCAATTGGAACATAAAAATATTACATCTTTATCATAATGGTTAGAATATGTGAACTTTTGGAAAGAGGAAATTATGTTTTTAAATTGGGAATTTGAAAAGAGGGTGTAATTCCATTTACACAAAAATCTTTTAATAACCAGATAAAATTATTAGGGACTATTGGTTTATGACTGATTGTGATATATTTATTATTTACTAATAACATTTCTTGATGTATTTGTTTCCATTTTGAATCATAAGATGAATTTATCCACATAACTATAACTTTTACAATTCCTGAAGTAGCATACAATTGAATATCAGGAAATCCTATTCTATGATTATCCTAACCTTTTCTGTGCCAATCAAAGGAAACTCTTGGTTTATTAACATGCCCAAAAAAATTAAGTAGACTATTATTTATCTTCTTCATCATTTTTTTTGGTGGAGATAGTACTAAAAATTGTAAGGCAAATTATATTAATCATTCTTCCATGGTAAAGAAGAATTTGTTGCAATTTGTGACTAAACTTAACATTTTATCAACAGCCTGTTGAAAGATTAGTTGTATCATTTCTTTGCTATTAGAAGTAATGGCTATACTAAGCTATTTCATTTGATTGTTATTTCAATTGAAGTTAGAATATCGTATGATTTTTAAATGTTTTATTAATTAATAATGTGCTTGTTTTATTATGATTAAATCTTAAGTCTGAGACTTCTTCAAAGTGACTCATAGAACAAATTACATGTTTTAATGAGTTTTCCATATTTCTAATTGTTAGTAAAACATCATCAACAAAGAACTGAATCTTTATTTAAAATTCTTCAATTATTTTGATACCATTAATGGTCTTATTGGATCTAATACTATTAGCAAAGAGTTCTACAGCTAATGCAAAAAGTAAAGGTGATAATGGACAGCCTTGTGTTGTGCCTTTTTGTAATTTAAAGGAATTAGAAAGAAAAGGCCCTATTTTAACATAAGCACAAGAGTTATTCTATAGCTTGGAAATTAATGCAATTAGCTCAGGTGAGAAATTATACACTTTAAGTGTTTAAACAGCTATGACCAATTAACTGAGACAAAAGCCTTATCTAAATGCAGACTAATGATAGAACATTATTTTTTATGTCTATTTGCATAGTCTATTAATGTATTTATTCTTATTACATTATTCTGTACTTGTCTATTTAAAATAAACCCAGTATGATCATTGTTAATTAGTTTTGGTCTAAGTAGATTAATTCTGTTAGCTAAAATGAGCATAAACACCTTATAGTCCACTTGATGGACACTTTTTAGGTTCCTTATCTTGTTTTAAAATAGGTGATATAAGGGAATATTTCTATGATGGGAGGACTTCAGCAGTTATTTTTTTTATTTCTCTACAGATCTTATCTAATATTTTAACTGGATCATCTGGTAGTGTTTTATACAGTTCTGGTATAGGACCATCTAAGCCTGGTGCAGAAGAACTATTTTAAAGTAAAGATGCACATTAGGATTAGGGTTAGTAGGTACTACTAAGGTGGAAAAGGGGACAACTCCCCCTGCCCACCTTAATAATGCATGCTAACCATAACCCTGCCCCTAATCTTACTTGCATTTTAACTTTACAAACCCCCTTGACATAACATTACTCTTATTCAGAGAAATTTGAACTGAATGTGGTCGGGTTATAGGTAGTACACTGGAAAAGGACATTTGTTTCTTTTTAGATATATTTAGTGTTGATGTGTTTGTATAAATGGACAATGTGTCTTGGTGCCTGTTTTATTTGGAAAAAGAAAGTAAGAATGGGAGTGAAGAGAAGAAGGAAGGGTATAACTTTTTTTCAAGCACAGGCACTCGATTTTTTTGGGGAAGGAAAGTTAAGGAAGGATATAAGAGTAAGACAACAGAATGAAAGGGGTAGATGGTTACAACATGGGTCATAGAAACACACATATAACAGAGACAATGAATGATAGGGGAAGTGCTGACACTCTTGGGGGTTGTAACAGTATAATTCTAAACATATAGGCAAAGGATAGGCATTGGAGATGTGGAGGACTGGGCAGCAAACAGGGGAATGAGATTACATACAAGGAACACCAGGATTTATGATAGAGTAGATACAACCTGTCTTTGCTCACACTTCCTAGGCTAGACCCAGGGAGAAGTCAGTTAGCACCCTCCCCTACAGGGCACTGCCTGAGGTTATAAAGATAGTGCCAGGCAATAGTGTGACTCTGACCCACACAGACACTCTAACCAGGTCACTGATGGCCCACAAATTTCCTACAATCACTGATAGCTCCCTCAGTGTTAGAAATTACTCATACACGGCACTGCCATCAGAGGGAATAAGAACATTTCCTTTAGGGGAGTGACTGCCAGAGGTCACAGGTATGGCAATCTAGCTGCCCTTTGGCATACCTAATGGGGAGGCAGGCCTGGCTTAAGTGGACTTTCTGCAAAGGAAGACTGGGGCTAGTAGGGGGTACTGTCCCTACTATCAGTTGTCCTTGCCACTGACATAGGCATGGCAACTGCTATCAAAAATGGAAACATAAATGGAGAGAAATAAAACAACTTATACTAAAAAGAAGAAGAAGGATAATGACAAAAAGGTGAGGATAAGAACAAATATTGGAATTAAATGCTTCTTGTATGACCCATTAGTGCAGTATTCTGATGCATATTAAACAAGCTTCAAATGTGCTATGATGAAACATCAGAAACTCCTGACTACCTACCTTATCATGTGGTCCTGTAGTTGGTTGTGCAGTCATGTGTAGTGCCATAGGTCCCACGACCTTGACTGTTATATGCAGGCATGTATGGTGTGGTGGGGGCATGCTACTCTTGTGTGCAAAACTTTGTGGTCTCTTTGTGGAATAATGTATCTCTGGATCTCCCCAAAGCACCCTACATGAAAGTGGTACCCACTAGCACACACAACAAGGCTGTATATCAATATTCTTGCAGTTGTATAATGAATACAATCCAATGTAAAAAAAAAAAATCATACATACCCGATTACTCAGAGAGCTACTTCATTCTTTTGTAGTGAAATAGGGTGTCATCCTGAGCTACAACAGAATGACAAAACATGGGTATATAGAGGGAAAGTATGAGCAACAGTGAAACTTGTAAGACTGAAGCACAAGAAAATTGCTCTCCTTGGGATTACTTCCAACAATTAATATGAGGCCATCACATAACAATAATGTAAAACTGTAACCCCCCCATACACACATGTGAATTCACCAGACCTACCTAGATCTCAGCATTCATAGCCAGAGAGCTGGAAGCATCTGAATGGAAAATCCAACAATCCACTGTTAACTGCAAAAACAAGTATTGTTCTGAACTGTGGTGTACTTCGTGAGCTGTATTTGTTGAACTGCTGCTGTATTTAACTGCATTTTTACTACTGTACTTTGTGAGGAGCTGTATTTAATTAACTGCTGCTGTGTTTTTACTTCTGCACCTCATACTCTCTGTGTTCCTGCATTTTAGCATAGGCTAGATTCAGATCTGCTGAATCGAGACTGTTTGTTACCACTTGAGGTCCAAAATCAGGCAGCTTACATTAAGATGGCCTCCTGCACCTTGTGGCAGAAGCATGTAGCCAGGGACTATTCCGAGTTGGAATTTGTTGCAGAAGACACTGTGTGGACTTCTCTGACTGGCTGTTTGGCTAAATCTGTTCTTCAATTGGTTGTTTGGGGAAAATTTGCTCTCTGATTGGTAGTTTGGGTTAAATCTGTTTAAACTTGTCTGTATCTAAGCCTAGCATTTGAGCAGGTTTGCACACCACACAGCCCCATGCAGTGGGGGTTACCATTGGCGGTTATAGACACAAACTTCTTCCTTGTTAATTCTCCCTTAGTACACTGCTTGTGCTCCATCAGGGGTTTCTCTTAATTCTGCTTCACTGTCAGGTGAAACATTCAGCCTAGCTTCTGTGGTGCCAATATAGGTCTCATGCACATGTTCTTTGTAATTTAGACTTCTTCCTCTCTCCTTCTGCCTCACCTGGTATTTTCTGTCCTCTCCCTGTTTCTGACCACATTAACTTACCTAGCATTATGGGCAGACACTTTTCCCCAGTCTCTCCAGCCAGCCTGGTCCACATGGGCACTATGAGGCAATGTAGCAATTGCCTCATGTACACTGACAACCAACTTCTTCTAGTTCACACAAATTCAATTTGTGAGAGATGCATTTATATTAAGAACCTAGAATCCAGGCTCTCTTGCTCCCCAGACAGTACATTTGACAAAAATCAGGTTATCAGCACACATACCTCACCTTCTGTACCAAACAAACCAACAACACATAAACCTGCATATGTGGAGGCTCTCACCAAAAGCCTACCTAAACATCAGAGACCTCTCAAACACAAGTACGCTTCACATAATACACCCCCTGCAGAACATAGTACACATAACAGCTCATGCACCAGTGTCACACCAGACAAGCCCCTAAGACAAAACACAAAACCAAACATCTTTGTCTTAGGCAACTCCATTGTGAGACACACAGATGTCTCACTCACCAGGTTGGAGAAGGAAAAGGTCATGGTCAGCTGTCTGTCAGGTGCCAGGATCTGACATATCACATATGCACTCAAGTCTCTCAACAAATACTGTTATGAGTCTGTCATACTCCATGGTGGTGTGAATGACTTGAGACTTACCTCACTGGGCTATATGAAGAGAGACATGACCAAGCTCTCTGATTATGTGTCTCAGGCAGGTATCTCCCTAGCCATAAGCAGCATTTTACCTTCACTTAAGATGATGCCTCAATACAAAAAAAAATATTACTGACTTTAACAATTCCAGTAAAAAGACGGCAACCCACCATCAGCTATGTTGATAAAAAAGCAGCGAGATGACCACGGCTCGAACAAAGCAAAACTTTTAATGTTAGTACATCAAGAAAAACTAATCCACAGTGCAATATAGTTTAGCGCTTTCATCTGCATACGCAGACTTCTTCAGAACAATAAACACTGTTTGAATTCATCCTTTTAAAAACTTTTTGGCGCCAAATTTTCATCCTAATATTTAAAGTGCTAGTGCTTATATTCCAATCAACTACTCATAGTATATTTACTAAAATAGATTAAAAACGTTTTAAAAAATCAATAAATAACATAATCACACTACAATACTTGCTCTAATTTAAAACGTGTTAAAATAAAAAACACTTATATGACTACCTAAAGTCATCTTAAAAATTGCTATTACAAACGTCATTTAGTATATATATTGTGTACATACCAATTGCATTACTGTAAAACTTGAAGAGTGTATGCATCCATGAACAAAAGACTTGTTTAATACTTCTAAATTTTAATATATTACCATACTGTTCACGTCAATTTATCATGTGTTATTAATTCTTTATTGCAACAACAGGAAAGGTTTAATAGATATATAATCATTAATACCAGGTTCCCTGGTTGCGTCAGTCCATATCTGCCAAACACTTTTTCTTTTGCTTAACAAAGCTTTATAATTTCCCCCACGAGTAGTAATATTAACGTGATCTATTATTGCAAACTTAAAGCTGTGTTTTTCACCCTGTTCACTGCAACCAGTGTTCAGCTATAAATGAAATAGAAGGGTGCAGATTGGATGACATAAATAAGACCTATGTAAAATTTAAAAAAGTTAATTGCAACAGTAGTAATATTATTTATCTGGCTAAATGTGTATCATGCTCTGCCTTTTATATATAGGCAAGACTGAAAGGCAATTTAGAAAATGCATATATGATCATTTGTATAAAATAAAGGTCAAAGACACAAAGAATGCACTTTACAGGCATATTAGTAAACAGGGTGAAAAACACAGCTTTAAGTTTGCAATAATAGATCAGGTTAATATTACTACCTAGTGGGGGCAATTATAAAGCTTTGTTAAGCAAAAGAGAAAGTATTTGGCAGATACGGACTGACGCAACCAGGGAACCTGGTATTAATGATTATATATCTATTAAACCTTTCCTGTTGTTGCAATAAAGAATTAATAACACATGATAAATTGAAGTGAACAGCATGGTAATATATTAAAATTTAGAAGTATTAAACAAGTATTTTGGTCATGGATGCATGCAATCTTCAAGTTTTACAGTAATGCAATTGGTATGTACAAAATATATATACTAAATGACGTTTGTAATAGGAATTTTTAAGATGACTTTAGGTAGTCATATAAGTGTTTTTTTATTTTAACACATTTTAAATTAGAGCAAGTATTGTAGTGTGATTATGTTATTTAGTGATTTTTAAAAACGTTTTTAATATATTTTAGTAAATATACTATGAGTAGTTGATTGGAATATAAGCACTAGCACTTTAAATATTAGGATGAAAATTTGGCGCCAAAAAGTTTTTAAAAGGATGAATTCAAATAGTGTTTATTGTTCTGAAGAAGTCTGCATATGCAGATGAAAGCACTTAACTATATTGCACTGTGGATTAGTTTTTCTTGATGTACTAACATTAAAAGTTTTGCTTTGTTCGAGCCGTGGTCATCTCGCTGCTTTTTTATCAACATAGCTGACGGTGGGTTGCTGTCTTTTTACTGGAATTTCAGGTGTTGTTTTGGATTTGGTGTTGACTTTAACAATTGGCTTAGTATCTGGTGTCATTCAAAGTGGATCCAGTATCTGTCAGCCTGGGACAATATGATTGACAGATCACGATGCTTTGTCAGACATGGTCTTTATCTGTCACCTCTGGAATTTCAGTTACTGGCTAAGGCTCTTGCCAACTCCATAGTGCCTTTTTAGGGAATGTCACAAGAACAAAATTCCCGACATAAAAATACACTCTAAAAACAGCCTCAAGGTTATGCTGCTAAACACTAGGAGTCTAAATCTGAAACTGCACTCACTGGAAGCAGTCCTTAGTCTGGAAGATGCTGACATTTGTGCAGTCACAGAGACCTGGTTTAAGGCTGCAGAAAGCATCCCAGTCATACTGGGTTATAATTTCTTCCACATGTTCAGACCACAAACTGAAGGCATAGAAACTAAAGGAGGTGGTATATCAATATTCATCAAAGATAAATATACTTCTAGACTGGTTAAACAGAGAGGCCCTTTGAATTACTCCAGGTGCAATTGACTATTGTTAAGACCCCTCTTCAAGTCATTGCCAGCTATAGGACCATCTCCGTGAACCACCCACTCAGTCTACTTGGATCTATTTGAATCGATCAAGATACAACCAAACACCCTGGTTTTGGAAGACATTAATTACCCGTCCATAGGCTGGGTTAATTATAGATGTATTAATACACTTGCCCAAAGGTTTCTGGACTTTCTTAACTCCAATGCCCTGGATCAGTTGATTGACACCCCCACAAGGGGCTCAAATATTCTGGATCTGATACTTACCAACATAGGGATCGTTGCATCTCCTCAAGTGTGTGGCCCTCCCTGGTGAAGTCTGACCACAAATCAGCCTCATTAAAGGTAACGATAACACCAGATCCCCCCTCCCCTTGCAGCAACCAGACTAAAACAATTCTCCAAGACCAACTGCAACTTCTTATGAGATGGCATAAATAGCTTTATTTCCCCTCCCCCCACAGATGGAAAGGATGGAAAGGATACCTAAGCTAGGATTTATACCAAGGTTTTATATGAATATTTATACAATTATATTAATTCCGCCGTACCTGATAGGACCAAAGCAAGATCATCAAGGAAGAACAAACTTGCCTGGTGGACATCAGTCATAAACAAGCTATACAATAACAGGAAGAAATTGCTGTCTAAGAGGAGGAGGAAACAGTCTCAAACCTGAAAGCACTCCCTCCTCAACTTAAATAAGCAAGTAAGACATCTGGTAAGTCCTCTAATGTTAACTATGAATCCAAATTAGCATATGTAGCTAAGGATAACCATAAGGTGTTCTTTAGTTACATTTGTAACCTCAAAGGAAAAGCCCAGATTTGTGCAGAATTTGTAGTTAATGCTACTACATATACAGAACCTGAGGATATAGCCAACCTGCTAACTAACAGGTTCAGTGAAAACTTCACTCCCCTGTCCCCGCCACATATACCCTAAAGCATCCATACCACCTGTCTCCTACCTAGTATCCCTAAGAAGCAGGTATTAAACACATTCTCCAAAGCCAAAAACACAGCCTCTATGGGACCAGATAACATTCCTGGCTGCATTCTAAGTAAATTAAAACATGCATTAGCAACAACACTTGAGTCTCTTTTTAACCATAGCCTCAGCACTGGTTTCATCCCTACTGAATGGAAAACAGCTACCGTTATCCCTTTGCACAAAGGAGGTGCATCCACTGACCCCAATAACTATAAACCCATAAGCCTAACCAGCCTTATCTGCAAGGCCATGGAGCGAATCATCATGGACCTTATCAACAAAGATATCGGTAATCTCCAAACACTTGACCCTACCAGGTTTGGCTTCATCAAAGGAAGATTATGCCTGTTAAACTAGGTAGACTTCTTTGAGACAGTCACC
Source organism: Protopterus annectens (assembly GCF_019279795.1). Classification (NCBI taxonomy): domain Eukaryota; kingdom Metazoa; phylum Chordata; order Ceratodontiformes; family Protopteridae; genus Protopterus; species Protopterus annectens. Next base: position 1,560,040,807 of record NC_056731.1, on the reverse strand, counting down.
AAAGCCCTAGACAGGAGTAAAACTGTACATACGACCTACCTAGACTTAGCCAAGGCCTTTGATTCAATCCTCTATTCAGGCATTATTGATAAACTCACCCAGCTAGGTATCAACTCATATATTGTCAGATTGTTTGCAAACTGGCTCACTGATAGAACAGATACAGTTAAAGTAGGAGACTCTACCTCCTCAAGCAGACATGTAATCAGTGGTGCCCCGCAGGGATCAGTTCTGGGGTCCCTATTGCTCAGAATCTACTTTTCTGAAGTACAGACAAAAACAAAAGGTCTGTGGGTGACAAAGTTTGCCAATGACTTCAAACTGGGAACAGTCATTGAGTCCTCTAATGATGTCAATATCCTGTAAAAGGGACTTACACAGACTAATGATTGATGCCAAAGTCATGGATTAAACTCAATGCAAAAAATGCATTATTATCCCCTTTGGCAAGGGTGATGCCCCTGAAAACTAGCACATTAATAGCAATACCATAAGCATGCAATCAGTGGTGAGAGACCTTGGCATACAGGTTGATAGCAACCTTACCTTTGATCACCATGTTTCCATTGTGGTAAGAAGGGCATTCTATATTGCTCACCTCATAAGTAAGGGCATTGCCTCTAGAACAAAAGAAGTAATAACCCCACTGTATGCTTCCCTCATCAGACCAATAATAGAGTGCAATGCTCCCTTTGGTATGACCTATCCAAACATCTGCAGCAACTGGAGAGACCACAAGTTTCTTGCAAAGAAAATTCAGGGTCTTCAACATATGTCTTATGTGGACATACTGAAATCATTGTCAGTTTACTCTGTATCATACAGAATCCTCAGAGGAAACCTGTGCCTTGCATATAAAGTAATCTCTGACCCTGCCTTAATGTAAATGATCCACATTCATAAGTCAAATGGTATGCATGTCACCCACTCCTGGGAACTTAACCTGGTATGTGATATCACTAGAACTTTCTACAGAGACAGCTCTGCCTCACAGAGGTTACCTCATCTCTGGAACAAACTTTCAATTCATGTTAAACAAAGTCCCTCATTGACCCTGTTCAAGTGAAATTTGGACAATTGGATGGGAAACCATAAATTCACCCTGGGGGTTCCACCTGTATCCCTCTTGGATAGGCATAATAGGTGCTGATTTAGTGTCCGTTTTGAAACAGACACTCTTGGGAACAAGAGCTGAACTTGGCTAGGCTTGTTAGGGCCCTAGGGCCATTAGCCTAGCAGCCTCCTATGATCCTATCATCCTATAAATAACTGCAATCCAAAATAACTGCCCACCCATGACAAACACAGACCTGTTTCCCTCTCAACCCTTACTCAACCTTTAGTGCCCCTAATAAAATGTATACCTTCACATGTGCAGTGCGATCAGGTTTTGCATGAAACTACACTTGTCAGACCACTGATCAAGGAATCAGTGCAGCTGGACAGATGGACCTATATTATTAGAAGAAAATGTCATTGTAAACTCTGCCTGTGTCATGTATCCTACTTGTTGGTGTGTAAAGAACAGCACCTAGAAATGCAATGCTTTGCTTTCATATCCAAAGAGATGTCACCTCATTAATCAGGTATATCTATTAAATTAAGACAGCTGTCACCCCACAGTTCATATTTAAATGAAATGCTTATGTTCGAAAAATAAATACAATTACTTCCACTTGCAAAAAGTAAGAGGCAGCAAAATAACTCAGTAACAACATATCTACAGGTACACATTCTGGCAATCTGCACACAGAACTGGCATCTGTATAATGAATACTATCAAATGTTAAAAAAATCATACATACCCAATTACCTGGAGAGTTGCTCCATTCTCCTCTAGAAAAATAACGTGTTCTCTAGTATATCCACCTAATCCTCAAGAGAAAGACAAAACAGAAAAAATTCATAAATGAGCATATATAACTTGAAAGATTAATTGCAGGACAGCCAACTATTAATAGTACTTACAATACATTTCTGGGGGCCTTTCCTCTGGCCTCTTACAATACATCTCAGAGGGCCTTTCTTCTTCAATACATCTCAGGGGCCCTTTCTTCAAGCTTATTCTTCCCACTGGCTAAGAATGTCATGATGGTGCCTCCATAAGTTGCTGTACTCATACTGACACTGTTCACTAAAGTGAGACATGCAAATGGAATCCAACACTAACCAGAAAAGACTGTTCCAGGCATCCACTTTATACTGGGTAACCTCATAAGACTCTACAATCAGCCACTTTCAGTGATCTCTGTGCAATGGGAGAAAAAAATATATACTCTCTTTGCTGCATCATCTGGGAGCCCTACTGAGATCAGTGCCCTTGAATGCCATGGCCATTTGCCAGGTTACATTCTAGAGAACTATGTTAGCCCTCTCCCAGTAACACTCATGTCACATACTGACAGACTGAATGTAATATCAGGCAGCTAGTTAGTGCAACAAGTTGCAGTCCTACCATTGCTTAACACTTAAATGAATGGTGTGGCATGATGATGTTGGAGTATGAAGTAGTTTGTAGTGTGTGTACTAACTTTATGCTGTCTAACTGCAATGGCAGTTTTTCTCTTTAGTGCCTTTATAGGATGCAGAAATAAAGCACATTTATTCACATCCCTGCAGGGGTTATTTACCTGCCCACTCAATGCACTTTGCTGGTGTTCATGCAAGTGCACATCAGTGAGTAAGCCTCTTAGTATGGTGTTACTCATTGTTACAATGAGAAAAATGCATGATTCAGGCACATTCATTAACTGTTGCCTCATTAGCATGACTACCATACTAGAAGCTTTGAAACTGTGTGATATAAGCTCCCACATTTGCAGTGCACCTCATGTTGCTATGGCAGATAACAGTGAAGTAATAAAATGAGCAGGTGTAAAAACTGCATAGCAGGACCTTACATGCAGCATTTATTTTGGAAATGTATGTTTACTGTAAAAGTGTTGATATGATTTGTTACTTATGTCACTTTCATTTGTCTCAGGATCTCCTTGATAATATATACTTGCATATATTGCTTATGTTCTTTTTAAGGATACAGCCATGCTGCCACTGTTTGTGTGTTACCTTGACTGTTTATGTACTGCCACAATAGAGTAATTGGAAAGTTTGCATGGGACAGCATATTGACCTGTATTGCATGTGTTATTTCTATGTGTGTTATTTATTACACTGTGTGCATACCTATAGGCTAAGCACAGAGTGGTTGTCTGAAGGCACATACAGCTTTTACATTTCTACAGCAGTTGCTACAGTATGGAATTGTGTAGTGTGTGTGTGTGCGTGTGTGCGTGTGTGCGTGTGTGCGTGTGTGCGTGTGTGTGTGTGTGTGTGTGTGTGTGTGTGTGTGTGTGTGTGTGTGTGTGTGTGTGTGTGTGTGTGCTAAACAAGCCAAATTCAAATTCACTTCCTACTCCTAAACAGACCACTTAAAGACTGGATCTCCTAAATTTTCTGATAAGAGATTTCTGTCAATCAATAAGGCCAATTTTCATAGCTTCTTAACACTTTTACCTCATATTTATGCATCTATTTGTTAACCAGGCAAAACAACAATCCCTGTCTAGTTATGTGACATGCTCAGTGTCACATCCTCATAAAATGGAAGTAGTAAGACCCAGACCCTGCACCTTTGACTACAGGAAGTAGTTCATTAACTGCTTACAACCTTTGTTCCTCTGCACTGCCAGACTTCTATTAATTTCCTAATTTTCTGGTAAATCACTTAGGATTATAGTCCATCAATAAGATCAGTCAATAATGTTTCATAGTTCTTTTTACTGAAAATGCATATCAATTCAAAACCTCTTCTATCAACTTTTTAGTAATTCAACAGGTACCATACTCACCATTGCTGCATAAGGCTAGTGGGTTCTATTCCCTCACTAGGTAAGTGGATTGATTTTCTATTACTGACACTGCAGGGCATCATAAGGGAGATGCTACAATACTGAGTCTGTCATCCTTCGGATGAGACATTAAACTAAGGCTCCATCTGCCTGAGTTGCTGGTAGCACACGATGTAAACGACCCCACAGCACTTAACAAAAATAACAGTGGAGGTTTCACTGTGCCCTGGCCAAATTTGCCTGCATCAGTATGAATATCACCTTGGGTTTCCCCTTAAAAAGACCATGGCATAATCTGACTAACTCTTCCAGCAAAGCATAAATAAATAAATAAAATTACATTTTAAGTGAATTATAGTAGTTTGCCTCTTATTTCTCAAATTTTTGCAAAACATATCCAATTTTAACAGACATTTATGATCTGTTCCATTAACTTTTTTTTCTGGTACATCTCTGAGGATTGCTATCAAGCAGTAAATGTGGTCATTAGAGCTTCATAGTTCTTATTGTTTGGAAAATGCATGCCTATGCAACCTTTGTTGTTTTGTTAACTTTTTAAGTAAGTTAGAGCTTCCTTATATTTAAGACTCTCAGCTGTTAATGAATTATGCCCTGTAGTCAAAAATACAAGGGTTGAATCCTTCCCCTCCATTTCTCTACTGTTTGACTTTGAGCAAGTCATTTAACTAACAGTATTCCCAGTTCAATCCTAAAAAGGGGTCAGTTTGCCTAGTGGGCTTGCATGGTAAACTAATAAAATGTTTACAATTTGTCCCTTTTTGAGCCTTTCACCTCCCATTGTTTTTGGCTTTGTCCGGAACTCTTGATTAAAAAACGTGAGTGGTGTTTTGGTCTGTTCCTTGTAAAAGTTATGACTTTCTGTCAAGTTGTTGTGGATTGCATTCACTAAATAATGATAGGCATGTGAGGTTCAGAATTTGTGTCCTTTAGAAAATGTTTGTTCATGCAAGTCTTGTTATTCTAGCAACATTATAAGTATGTAAGAGAAATGTTTAAACTCTGTCTCTGATTCTTGAGTGAAGAAGTTGAAAGGGCACAGGGGCATTGCAATGGTTTGTACTGTATGATTCTGATAGCAGAGAGATGAGATACATTTCTGAACTATTATTAATGACACTATTCATTCACTTAATCTCAAGCAGATATCTGAGATGTACAGTAATGCAAGGGGCTATAGTGAATGGTTTTATGTGTATGTGTGTGTTTCTGCATGGATGTGTGTGCATACTGGCATATGAATAAATTCCTGATTCTTGCATCCCAAAGTAGTTATGGTGTAAAGAAACTAATCGATTATAATGAAAAGGAATGTCATCATATAAGCCATGTATTTTGGGTACGATCCTTGGTTTCCTTATTTTGTTGACTATTGATTGTTTATTATTTGTTTGTAAATAAATTAGACAGCATGAAGTCCATGAGTATGTTGTTAATATGTTAACTGTAAATACATTTCTTGCAAACATGTGTTGTGAAATGCACTTTTGTGGGCTGCAACAGTTTGTTTGGTACTTAGTGCAGATAAGTAAGGCTATGACCTTTTAATGAGCTGCTTCCTGTAGTACAGGGTTTGTTTCTTTTAGCCTTTGTTTGTCTACTGTACAACTCTGTCCAAGTCACTTCACCAGACAGTATTCCTGGGCTGCCCATGAAAAGAGATACTTGGGTCCAGTAGGCTGTCCAAGGTTGCTAGCAAACATATTACACATTTGTCTTTTGAATTCTTGCATCCTTCACATAGCAACTAATTAGTGCTTCACTATATGCTGTTTGACTATGAATCTCAGCATGTCTCTTGCAGTAAAATGGGTTACCAGATGCATTTTCACTGAATGTGAGTTTCAAGTAAAGAAATGTGTACAGTTTCTTATATTCAATATGTTTTCAATATTAGAGTATTTTGTTTTATTTAAGCAATGGCTGTCAGTGTTTTTGCTGTAAAATTTGAATTAAAAGTTTTAAATGAAATCAAAATCTCTATGCTAATTGCAAAAATGAAGAAAATAGTATACACAGTTTTTTACAGTGTTTCATGGTAACTGGAAAGAGACAGACAAGTAATAGGATATTGGTATGGCAGGTGAGGGCCTGGTTCATTACTCTACATTTTGCCACTTTTGTCCATGATCCAGTTATGTTGACTCTGGGGGCATATGCCTCAGAAGTATGGAGTTATCAACAATTTAGGCAGGTCAGATTTGTACTAACTGATGTCAGAGGAGATAGAAATTCTTGATGACAGGGAGGTCAAAAGTGAGATGTAGGTGTCTTGCAAACATGTTAGCCCCCAAAAAAACATGTTCTATGCAGTAATATTTTTGATTTTTGCATGACTTTCAGGCCATTGAACAAAGGCTGCTGCAACATTAAGATTGTCTTTAATTATTTTGCTTTAATTCATTACAATAAAGAATGACTTAATTCATTAATAGGCCTGGATCATGTAATATAGTCTAAACATACTGCATTTTAGCAATGGATTTTTGCAATATGTTTTTTACAGCTTCCAAAAACTGTAAAGGGGTTGATATTTGTCAGATCAGTACAGTCTACATTATTTGTAGTGATGGTGAGTTCTTTCATGCAGAAAATCAAATTTTACTACAAAAACTCCATCTTCATTATTGGTAGATGATCATCCATGAGAACATTTACTTTTTTTTATGACTGTGCTTCACAAGATGTCATTAATGATCTCATTGTTGTCAGTGGTCAGAACAGTGTGTATAATGAAATGAGATATCAGGCCAGCAACAGGATAAGTGCAGCTGAAGCGTGAGCAACCCTTCTTTCTCAGGAGCAGAAGGAAATGAGAGGTGACCCACTGACAAAAAAACACCACTATCTGACATCGTGAAGTTCCTGGCATCTCTGTGTGTGGGAGCCAGCAGTTCCAGAATCCACTGTAAAGTTCTCGATATTCATGCAGAGTTGAGCAGACCACAAGAAATATCTATTAGTGATATCCCAGGTGGCTATGTCTTAGCATAGACAAGTATCTGCGATAATAACTAAATGTCTGGTTTAGTAGAACTTACAACCATGACAACTTAATTTTGTGAGATCATCTGGGCCTTAGCTACAGTAGTCACTAGCATAATATATAATACCTCTTATTTTCCTATACCACTTTGTTAAGTAATAATTTATTCACTGTGCCACAGCTATTGGTGAAGGGTCTTAGTCTGAGTGATTTCTGTCAGTGTTTTTACAGGTGCTCTGTTACTAATGTATCCCATTGTAGGTACACAGCCACCTCATATCAGGGAGCTGTCTGGTTTTGATTACGATGGCAGCCAAATCCTAGTGCCATCAAGGGTCACAGTGTTAGTTATAAACATAGGCGATGTGATGACCAGATTCCCACCGCATTGCATGGGCATAGCTTCTGTGCTTATACAACCCACTCAATAACCATATGATGAAACACAAGGACAAGATGATGCAGATGTATCTACCCAGGGAGGAATGTCATCACAAGGCATAATCCTCACTGGTTGCTACAAGTTCTGTAGAGCAAAACAAGAACATCGGTGGGTATAGTTCTGGTGGCCAAATATGACATAGGTACCATCCACTATCTGAGCTAGGTGTGTCCCTGACTTCAAAGAGGGGTGTTTGTGCACAGCTGTAATACAGGGCAGAAAGACAGACAGACAGATAGACACCAACACATGCATTGCTGAGCTGGTAGGCATATTCTGTAATCTGTGGTGACCTCAGGAAATGCATGAGCCATATGTGCAATCTTATGGGTGTGTGCTGCAGGTAGACTGTATGCAGCAGGTGACCTTGTGTGGCCAGACATCATGGCTAATGCACTTCTTGAGGTCAGTCCTCCTCCATCCAGTAGGGAGGGCCACCATGAAAGGAGAAGGCCAAGGTCATGCACAAGCAATGCTATCATCTCCACTCTTCCATCCAGTAGTGAGGGAAGTAGTTTGTGATGTGGAGTTCCATGCAAGTGGGGTGTTCATGTCATGTCCAGCCATAGCACGGGCCATTGTTTAAAGTCATGCAGAACACTGTCCTCTCAGCATGGTGTAGATTATGTATGCACCTTTTCCAGAAGAGGGCATTCTTGTGAATGGGGACATACACAGTCTTCACATATGTCTTTTGTGGGTGCCCTAGACCTGTCCACCAGATCCCAGCACAGTACTGGCATATCTGCCTGAGCTATGTCCCAGCAAACACTCACTCAGACTTCTATACTCATCACCACTAACATTCACACAAAAGTGGACACAGTAGCCATTTTCTACCCCAGTCCCCCAACCCACTCATGTTTGAAAAATATAGCAACAAATCTATGTTCAAACATGCCACCACATATAATTACCTGCTGATGAAACTTGACATTATGGCCATCTGTACCTGTGCATATGATGATATCTGGCCTGCCTTTTTGGTACTCTGTTACTTGAGTAGCCAGTTTAGTATCAAAAGTTTGACAATTGGCACTTCATTTGGAGCAATAAGAACAATGGACCTCTGAAACTAAATATGTCAAAAACAGTGAATCCCACAAATACCTCTAATCTAGAAACAGCCTACCACTCTAGACCAAGGTGCAAATGTTAACATGAGTCTGGAAGGTGGGGGGGGGGGGCAAGGTCACACATTCTGTATTGTCAATCTTCAGTATAGCAAGAGTTGGTGTTTGTATTTCAGTATAGCTCTAAGTGAGGCTCCGATTCTCAAGCTTCTACTAGTACAAGCTAGCCTACATACCTCTCAACTGTCCAGATTTTTTCAGAATGTCCAGATTTTAACCTCATATTTTTGGTCTGTTTCTCCAAAAATTGTAGTTTTCTGGCAAAGCATTGAGGACTGAAGTCAGAAAATAATGACAGACATTCGAATTTTAGACTTCATAGCCTTTATAAAATTCATTGTAATGCAAACCTGATATTGTATCAAATTTATAAGTCTGTAAGAGTAATAATTAAAAAATGTCCCTATTATTGAGCCTTTGTCTCCTCATTATTTATGGCTGTGTCCAGATTTCTTGCTCTTATAGGTTAAGTGGTATGGTAGTCTATGTCAGATGCCTAGAGTTGCCAGTTTATTTATGGTATAGCACAATTGTAAGTTTGCATGCATCATTTTTACTGTTCTGTATAATTCTTTGTTCCAAGCCTCTTAGCCAGTGCCATGCCATACTGCATCCACCTCCATTTGGCACAGTCCTCCTTTGCAGCCAGTTCTTCCACAGGCTCCTCTTCAGGCACCTCCTCTGCTGCAAAATCTGGGACTTCCTCTTCCTGAATGTACCCATCTGTAAGTGCTTGTGTAAAATGATGTTGTGTAATATCGTACAGACTGCAAATATCTTACTGCTTGTACCAGGGTTATTCTGTAGGGCACCTCTACATACCTCCAGATAATAGACACATGTCTTCAAGATGCCAAACACACATTCAACAGTGACATGGGTCTAAGACAGGGCATTGCTATAGCCATTCTCTGCCATGGCCTGGGCAATTCTAGTAGGTATCATTACCATGGCTGTACGTCATGTGATATCACCAATAAGAAGTCCCTGGGTACAATCACCCTTCAAAAAGCACTGATATAGGTCACATGTGTGCCATATGTGGGAGATGTAGTCACTGCTTAAGTGGCTGCAGATACATGTCTGTTATACAATGTGCATTGCAGACTACCTGGTAGTTGATAACGTGGAACGCCTTAAAGATCTACCTTTTTCCCCTGCTCCAAATGTGGGGTCTTTATTGTAGTATGAGTGTAGTCTATGGACACCAATACCTGAAGGAAATAGACTATGTCATAACAAAAAAAAAACTGCATAGTGTTGACCATTTCCTTTGTAGTATATGGAAATGGCATATGCTCTCCCACATGCTGGAACTGACATCAAGGAAAGAAGGAAGTTCCCTTGAGGCAGAAGCCTGAAATTCACCCACTTTGTGTCCCATTGGTTTCTGAAAGGTCACTCTAGCTATTTTTTTCCAAAACTACAGATAACATGGTGTCCACTGCACATATTCAGTGGACATGCATATCAGGGTGACATATCGTGACCAGTGTATGGTGTAGTGGTCCACACAGAAGCAGTCCATAATTTCAGTGTCCTGGAGGTCATGATATGTTAAGAGAGGATAATGACACTGTGGATGATGCCATCAAACACCATGACAACCAGCAGTGCAGCCTCTTACATATACAGATTTATTAATATGTCAGCTATCCCATATATGTTGCCATGGTCTACTTCCTGTAACTCCTTATTTTAGTTGTGATCATCAATTCTGGAGTTAGTGTCTCTCAGTATGAAATATAGACATTTCTAATCACTTTTCTACATTGTTTACCCATGTTTGAATCTATGTTTACCCTCATTTTAATACTGTTATTCATTGCCTTGACATTATACTGCATATTTTGCAGGCCACAGATGTTCTCAGGTTTCCACACTCACACTCTGTGTCTCTGAATTCTCCCCTAGCCTGCATGTGGCTCCTCCTTATGACAAATATTTACTGCAGCATGAAACCATTTCTGAATATCATTGCTTATCTTGATTCTTTACATATTTTTCATTTAATTATTTATTGGCATTTATTTACCAAGAAAGTCTGACTGGGTAATAAATTCCCATTTCAGTGGAGGCCTGGGGTGAAAGGCTTCAGAGGGTATAATAACATAACAATAACAAAAACAATAAAATTAATTTAACAACTCATATAAGCATTCATTTTGACAGTGGAATATATAGAGTACAATTATAGAAAAAGGATGCATAAGCTATGTAAAAAAAGTATGTATAATCCCGGGGATTCAACCCAGAGTTTACATGTTTGTATGATGAGCAGTAGCGCAAATCACATATGCATGCTGTGCATCATACTTACACAAGTATAAGCAATGTTTTGAACAGCATTGCTGGCTAGGAAACCATGCAGAGCAGCACAAACGCAAAAAGAAGATGCATATAAGTTTGCCTATGGGCAAACCTGCTCTGCAAGATTGCATGTACAGCCACAATTATTACCAGGGGTGAAAATATGCAATAACTGCAGTGTCAACACATTATAGAAAATGGCATCCAGTGCGATGTACAATACAATGATTATTTGCAGACTGAAATAATAGATGATGGGGTGAACAGCAAGGACAAATACAATGAAACATCAATACAATAGGCAGGGAAAGTGTGATGATTAAAATGGCCACAGACATGTATGATAGGAATGAAGAAAGAGAAAGAGGGCATGTAAAATAAGACAATGTACCCATGATAGAATATATTAATATATGTACGCTTCCAAGACAGGTCAGTAGCATAACATTAAGCATATATGTAGCTAGCACAGTACATACTGCTGTTTACACTTCCTGTGCAAGTATATTTATATCATCACACATGCTAGTATATATGTGACTGTCAGACAAAGTTATATGTCAATGTAGATGAAGGGTTGTGATATAAACATCACTGACATACTCACTGGAGAGGACATTTAGAAAGGGTGGTATATACAATAGTGGGTATGTGCATGTTGTAGAGACCTGCAAAATGACTTGTTTGAATATGACTAAAATGTCAGCATACCTCACAACCAATCATAGACACATAGCAACAGACCCATGGACAACTGTTGACAAAAGCAGACATAATCAGAAACAATTTTAAAATATTAACAACATTAATCTGTGACATTACCAGAATATGTTAGTTTAAGTTACATGTTCTGCAGGAACAGACATTTACTGTAATGATTGCCAGTATTCTATAAGGGGAATTCTCCAACTCTTTTCCAAAAATAAACTGTCTTTGGAGGGGTTAAGATGGATAGTGTTAAACCTGGAACTGAATTCAGGGGCAATTCTGGTCAGTTGAGAGGTTTGCATGAAACAGAAGCAATAAGCCACAGCTGCAAGAACCAAACTCATGCCATCAATGTTGTCAATAATCTTTGTAATTACTGGGCACCACACAGAAAGATAAGTCACACATGCATCTTGTGCAACACCTTGAAGAGAAGTCTGTACTGTCAATTCCTAATAGGTATGCATCGTAAAGTATAGTTCTGTATGGGCAACAAGACGTGTGCAAGCTCACTGTGCCAAATGTGGTACACTTGACTAAAACATCCCTAGCTGACATAGGTATCAGTCATAAGGATAACAACACACACAAACAACACACAATTACAGGTGGATTGCCTGCAAACAGCTGCGTATTGTATGTATCTGTCACATGTAATAACAATGGTTATTTTTTGAAGCATCTGCATTAACATGTGAATTAAAAAGTGGTGTGCTATAATGAATGGTACAGCCATTTATGAGATGGATGGAAATGCATCAACTATGCCCATGTACACAACCTATACCAGTGCAAAGTCTAGTATCAATGAGCAAGGAAGCTTTCACTGTGATATTGTTCACATACCAAACAATACATGGAGCACACTCTATAAGGACATATCAGATCTCAAGACATGTGCCACATAATCTGTGTCCCCCTGACAGTTTTACTGAAAATGGTATACTGCCATGAAATTCTGACATACATGCATATGTGTTCATGCAGAATATCAAGTGGTAATACTGATGTGATGTACTGTTACATCCATGATGCTGTACCTAATATACAATTGAACTTCATAGTTTCATAGGAGAGTACTAGGCTAATGTTCCAAGACTGGATAAAAGCCTGGCCATATTTAACATGAGTTTCACAATTTTAAATAGCTATGTGAGCCAAGTTTGCACAGTTATGAGCCTATGCTATGTTATCTAAGACCAACCGCCTCTACCCATGAGAAACATGAGTGCAACATCAGGAGTTCAATTACCATTAACCATCCATTGATGTAGGTTGCACTAAGACCTTTGCTTTATATGAATGTGAAGCTTGCTCCACAGAAGGGGTAATGTCTGAGAGATCTCTCCAAGATTTCTATCTCTCCAACCTGATTTATTATGTCAGAGGCTAAGTTAATATATTTGGATTGAGTGACCCTTGTGCAGTTTGCTTTACCAATGTGTAACATTTCCATCAGGGCCAGATTGGTGACTGCACTGTAGGACAGACACAAATTGACCATTATTAGTCTGTAGATGACAGAATACACTTTTATAGCTTTCAGTCTTTCCCTGTAGGACTTGCTGTTTACACTCTGTATTTCCTTGTGCAAAAACTCTGATGATGCTCCAGCTGATGCAGATGTGTGGTGATTTATATGCAAAAGGGTGCATTGTTCTCAATTATTGTTGTGATGAGGGCTGCGTCCAATGGAATTATAATGTCCTTTGATCAGATGACATACTCATACTTATGATTTTTGCCACACATAAGGGATTTGTCAACACTGAGGACACATGCTGGTCAAACGTCCGATTGCTATCTACTTGAATAGCCAGTTCACATATCACTCAGTCTACTCATAGGGGTGTGCTGTCTATATTGTAATTAGCTTGAGTATTTGCTTTACAAAATGGGATAATTATGCTTTCTTGGCCATTCAGCGTGTCTTCATGGCTTTGGCACCAATCATGTGTGCACATTAATACTTTCTTCAGTACATCAATGCCATTACTGGATTCAAGGATTGTCCACAATTTGCAGCCATCTGCAAAGTTTGTGGGACAAAGGCTAAGTTTGTCTTGACCTCTGTAAATGAAATACCGAACAAAAAATGGCCTAGTACAGAATCCCGTGGTATTGCACTGCTCACTAGCATTTTGCTACAGATACATTGGTGATCCATTGGGCTACACACTTGCTGATATAGTGGTTTGTGGCTAGTTGAGACAGTTTTTTTCTGAAATACATGAATGTGGAATTGTGTTAAATGCTTTGGCCACATTAAGTTATGCAGGATGCACATTCTTTCTCTCATCCATGGCCTTGGTAACCTTCTCAAAGAAGTCAAACAGATTTGTCAGACATAATCTAGCCTTAACAAGTCAAAAATGGGTTAGTTACAAAGTTGGGAGATTAACTATGTTCTTGTTGATAAGGTCTGTGATGATTCTTTCCATTAGGTTATAAATGTGGCTAGTCAAGCTTATGGGTCTATAATTCCCTGTGTCGGGTGATGGTCCTCCCTTGTTCACACAGATGATTTTCACTCCCCACCATTATGCCAGAAAATAGCCTGCCTGGAGGCTGTGGTTAAGTAGGGATCCAACTGTGTCTGCTAGGTCATGTTTTAATTTGTTGATAAAGAAACCTGGGTTGTTGTCTGGTACCACTGATGCCATGCATTTAGCTTTAGAGGGTGCACAGATTAGCTACTCTGTTCAGAAAATATACTGAGTAATGTTTGCATTCATACTTTGGGTGATGACCAGTGAAGACAGGGTGATGAAGTTTGATCCAAATCTGTCAGCTAACAACTTGTGTATTGCCTCCAGTTGAATATGAGTGGTGCATCCACAACCATCTGTGGGCATAGCTTTGTATTTTCCTTAATATTTTGTACTAACCTAAAAAAAGACTTGTGATAACACCTCCAAATACAGCCTTGGGCATGCATCACATGCCACACAGTGGATCTGTTAACACAATCATACAGCTCTACCTATTTCACATTATTAAATCACTTGCAAATCATACAGTATGCCAATATGTTTATCATTGGAAAAGTGCCCGTGAGTGTTCTGATACCATATATGGACACATTACAAATGAGGCATCATCCCATGTCAACAGTCCTCAAGTGGCATATTACTACAGCTGTTATGGAAGCAACATGTAACCAAACGGCAGCAGTGGCCATCAATATATTATCTCAAATCACAGATTGGAATTTATTGTTTTAGGGCTACCATACATCCATACCTCAACATAGCACACATGGATGACAGCAGCATTGACATGTGCAATCTTTATATGGTCTCAGGGCATTACTAGGCTGCTGGCCAACATCACATAAAATCTGAGCCATAATTATACCATTTAAACAAAAATTATATATATATATATATATATATATATATATATATATATATATATATATAATAGAAGATAGCAGGGTCCATGCATATGTGTATGTTCTTGATTATATTACATACTGCCTCTGTCCATATGTGATGTGCACCACCACATGACAGAATTAGCAAACACACATCCAGTGGCCTGGAGATATCTTTTATTATTATCATTATTATTTTACTTTTGTTGACCGGGCTAGTCTAACTGGATACATGTCCATTTTCAGTAGAGGCCTGGGGAGAAAAGCTCCAAGCAGAAACAATGACAAAACAAAGAAATACAGTATAAAGAAATATTAAAGTGAGTAATGGTACATTTTTTTACATAAGGGTGAGGTCACATTATACAGAGTCCTTTAGTAAATATAAGCTAAGAAAAAATACAAAGAGAAAATATTTGAGAGAGAGCAATGAACAATAATGAATGAGATTTTAAAATAAAATTTTTTTATTTTTTTGGGTTCAATGATAGAAGTCGCTTGAGTTCTAAAAAGGAAGACCTTTTACAGGTAGGCAACATAGAAAAATAGAAAAGAGGAGTAGAGAAGTGAAGAGAGAGAACAAGAAAGAGATATCAGTCAGGGTTGGAACAGGGGCAAAGCCAGTGAGTTTTTAGATATTCTTTAAGATGCTTCTCATAAAGAAGAGAGGAAGAAAGGTTGGAAAGTTCACTAGGGAGAGGTTCTTACAGATTGTCATAGAAGGGCTGTGCATCATGATGTGTGCAAGTATCTTTGAGATGATGACATCCTCCAGTGTTCTGCAGGAAGGATGTTATGTGGACAAAGGGAAAAAAGGGATGTTTGATTCATGGCGCTATGTTAAAGGTTCTCCTGAGTGGGTGTGAAATGAAAAAAGATTAAAATGATCATATAATGATCATAATATACCACCAACCACACATGCAACAGTTGACTGAGGTCATATTTAAACATTAAGCCTGTGTAAGTATACAAGTTGGATTCCATACAATGCAACACTAGCACCACTACAGATGTCTGATTTTAACAGTGTCACAGTGCACTTTATAGAGGATGACAGCATCACTGTATGCTGAAAAGAAGAGGTTGGGAGGAGTGTCTGAC
Organism: Protopterus annectens; assembly: GCF_019279795.1. Taxonomy (NCBI): domain Eukaryota; kingdom Metazoa; phylum Chordata; order Ceratodontiformes; family Protopteridae; genus Protopterus; species Protopterus annectens. Next base: position 1,560,024,882 of record NC_056731.1, on the reverse strand, counting down.
ATAGATGTGTTTTCACACTCATATTTGAATGAGCACACACACACGTTGTCTTTGTGAGATTAGAACTCTAAAGTATTTAGCTATACAAGCTGGATAACACAATTAGTTAATACTCATGCCAACAGAAACACCCGAGTGTAATGCTGTCAGAGTGCACTTTATAGGGGGTCACAACATCATTGTATGTTGAGAAGAAGATGTTGGGAGGAGTAATTGACAAAGCTGTAGACTGACATGCTGTTCTAATATTGTCTCCAGACTGATAGTTGAATGAACATGCACACACACACACACACACACACACACACACACACACACACACGCAAACACACACACACACACACACGCGCGCGCGCGCGCACGCGCACACACACACTCAATTCAGCTGTAGTGAGACTAGAACCTCTACCGACTTACTTACACAAGCTAGAAAGTACAGTACTTAATGCTAGTGCCACAGCACAAGTCTGACTTTCATATTATCAGAGAATACTTTATAGCAGATGACATCATCAGTGTATAGTGAGAAGAAGATGGTGGTAGGAATGTCTCACATGCTGCTCAAAAATTGTCTTCAGAATGATAGTTGACTGAACACATATAAAAGATTGATTGTAGTAAGATTAGAACTCCTATCTACCTAATTACACAAGCTACAGTACACAGTACTTAACACTACCACAGTGGCACAAGTCTGACTTATATGTTGTCAGAGAACACCCTATAGCTGATGACATCATCAGTGTACAATGGGAAGAATATATTGGTAGGAGTGTCTTACATAGGTTCATAGGTAGGTACTAGGCTATTGGCCCTAGGGCCTATATAAGCCTAGCCAAATGGTACCCTGGCTTATGCCACCCAAGAAAATTATTTTCCTGTGCCCCTGTCAAGCAGAGCCACAGAAGTGATCCCCGGGGTGAATTTCCTATCTCCCATCCAATCATCAAGATTTTTCTTGAAGAGTGCTAATGAGGAGCTTTGTTTGACATAGATAGGTAGTTTGTTCCAGAGTATGGGAAGTCTCTGAGATAGGAATCTATCCCTCCAGCATGTTCTCTTTATTGTGGTGAGAAGGTTTAGGTCCCTGGAGCATGTAGCTCGGAGGGATTGGGATTTCTTTATGTGGAGCATGTCCAACAGTTCTGGGTTTGACATAGCTTTGTATGTTAGGCAGAGATCGCCTCTGAGTAGGTGATATGTGACAGAGTAAAGCTGGAGTTTTTGGAGATGGTCTGCGTAGGGCATCTGTTTGAGGCCGGTAATCCTCTTTGTGCTGCTGAAAAACTGTCTGCAGAATGAAAGTTTGACTGAATACACACAAAGTCAAAAGCAGTTAGATTAGAGCTCCTACCTACCCAGTTACATTAGCCAGAGAACACAGTGCTCAATGCTAGCACTATGGCACAAGTCTAACTTTTATGCTGTCAGAGAACACTTAATACCAGATGACATCATTGGTATATGTTGAGAGGAAAATGTTGGTAGGAGTGTCTCACATGCTGTTCAAAAATTGTGCCCAGAATGACAGTTGATTGAACACACACACATTGAATGCAGTTACATTAGAACTCCTATCTACCTAGTTACACAAGCCAGAGAACACAGTGCTTAACACTAGTGTTGTGGCACAAGTCTGCCTTTTAAATTGTCAGAGAACACTTTACAGCAGATAATATCATCATTGTTTGCTGAGAAGAAAATTTTGGGAGGGCTGTATGACATTGCTGTGCAGTCATGTACCACTGTAAAATTGAGTTTTGAATGAGACTTGAGGATATCAACTCATGGTCTTCTGACTATGCATACACACAGTTAGACATACAGGCACACAAACAAGTTGACTGTTGTGCAATTCAAACTCCTACCTATCTAGTTAGCCCAGCTTGAGAACACAGTACATAACATTTGCACCATTACAGTAGTCTGATATTATTATTGTCATAGTGGTCTTTATAGAGGATGACATCATCATAATGATGCAGTTAGTATATGTTATGAGACGTGTGTGTGTGTGCAAAGGCTGGACTTCGGATTGCTTTTGTGATTGCAATGTGCAAAAATACATTTAAGGACATCCTTGTAATTTAGGTGAAATAAACTGTCATGAATGCATGTTGCAGAACTGAGACATACATGTACCTGTTTCTCAGTATGTTATTTAGATAACATACACACACATACAAACACACACACACACACACACACACACACACACACACACACACACACACACGCGTGCACACATTTTGGAAACAGCAGTACTGCACGTGTTGAGGTATGTGTGTTCATATTCTGATGAATTGATGTCCACAGTACTAGATTTTTCTAATAACAATGTGATTTCATCAGTGATGACCGATGTCCAATGTTAGTGTAAACCCATAACAAATGTAAAAATGCTGTTGTGCTTCTTATTTCTGTAGTGTACTTGACAGTGGACCGATTAAAGAGATATCATTTGCAAGTGCATTGCTGCAGGGCACACAAGTCTGAGTAAGTATGTGTTCAGTGAAGAACATGTCCCTACCCTTCTTTTGTGTTTATGGATGCCTTTTGATGTGATGGGGGATAACTGGATAATAATCATCATAAGACATGCCAAAATACCTGTTTACATAGCACATCACTGAGAAACTTATTTGCGTTAATGATGGCAAAGTGTTAGCACACACAAGATTCCCATTTCATGAATACAACTTGAACTTGTGATGGAGCTAGGAAGATGTGTTATGGAATAAACAGCTAACAGATTCTATGCTGTTCATACTGTAGTATATATTGGAAATATTGTGTCATAACTTTTATTACATTAACAACTGTGGCTATTTCTTTCCCAGTTTAATGAGCAAATGTGGCTCTCTGCTTAAATAGAAATAAAATAATATTTCAATTGGTTCGCCTTCCTTCATGCAAACAGGCTAAGTGGCGATGTGTGACTGTCAGCACTTTGGATAGTACTGAGTGTAAAAAATACACCTACTACCTAGCTTTCCTTGTGGTACCAGGTGTAAGAGCATTAAGCTCCTGGTCTAAGCAGGAGTGAGACAGGGTTCAAATTCAGATCATTCTTTGTTTTTACAAATTGTGTCAGGATGACATTAGCTAAGTAAATGTGATCATGACCACAAATGTGACAAACAATGACTACAGTAAAATATGTGTCTTCCACAATTGTTTTCATTAATGACTATCTCTATACAGTTGTTCAGCTACCAGATGCTTTGCAGGCCTCAATGCAAATCACATAGTAATAGTGATTATAGCTTTCTAGAAATTACGAGGGGTGGTACATCTTTTAAAATGGATTATTATGGCTCAGAAGATATGCTAGTTATTTGTGTAGGGCTATATATCCTGAAATGTGTGTGCAATATACTTTCTCACAGAAAGGACAGTTTGCACATGACATTAGATGAAGATTTCATCCATCACCACCTGAATATGTCACTAACAGAATTCTACAGATGATTTTAAAACATTCCACAGTACATGAGCACTAAAACTATTGAATTAAGGTAACGTGTTAGTATTATCCATCAGCACAGTCAAGTCAGTCTGCAGACATCATCCATCAACCTAATAGATACACACACACATAAAGAGGAGTCAAGAGTGATGGGATGAATATAAGGAGAGATGAACATACACATAGCAGTGTTTGTTTAATGGCATTTTAATAGTCATTTGTTTTTGGTCTGTTGTCGTTATAAACATTACATGTAGTGTAGCATGAAGTGATTGACAAAAGAGTAGAGAAGGCTTAGGAGAGGGACAAGAAGCTTATGATAAGCAGAACAAGGTTAGATAAATATATGATAGCAATGGGGATGGATGTCACTTGAGATACTAATTTTTGAGTAGTAATCAATATATCTCAGAGAGAAATCATAACTGTGGAAAAATTTAATATGTGGCTGAGTAAATATTATTTTATTTATTTATTTATTTGTAATTTGATTACTGGGAAAGTCCACTGGGCCGAACTGACCCATTTTCAGTGGAGGCCCGGGGAGAAAAGATCCAAGATGCATTATACAATTTAGATAAAAATGATAGTTAATATTAAAGATCTTATGTAGAATAATTACTCATAAATGCATTCAATATCATGCATAGTTAAATTCATTAAGCTTGAAGGTAGGTATCACACAGTTTTATTTGTAAACTGTAACTATTTTATGTTTTAGTATCTAGTATGTGGTAGCCCTTTTAATGTGTAATTGCACCAGTAATTGAAGTTATTAAGTGTTTTTTTCAATTTGGTAATTTGTAACTCCTGTATAAAAGGAGCACATTTCTTGTGTGTTTTTAAAATCCTCTGAAGAAGCTACATTGTGTCTGTAGCGAAAACGCTGCTGTTACTTGTGGATTAATAAAACTGCGTTAAGGAAAGAACTATTGGGCTTGGTGTTCTTCGTGGTCTGGAGCTCCTTTCGTTCGACAGTTTTATTTGAGGAAAACAGATATGGGTTAGGTGTGGAAACAGTTTACATACAAACCTTTTAAGAAAATGTAAATACGCTTTACATACACACATCAACAGCAGAATGCTATTTACAATATTTACAAGGTTGGGCTGTGTGAGGGTAGCTGTAGGAGGTGAGAGCTTTGAGAGAAGCTATAGAAATTGTTGAGAGCTTAGAAAGGCTCATAGGAAGATAAGTATGAGAGTTGTAGAGCTTGGGAACCAGAGCGAGAACCCCCTTGGATTAGGTTGGGTGAAGGCAGGTACATTTCCATTTAGTGGACAGGTGTTTGAATAGTTGGGTTTTGAAGTTTTGTGAGTTTGATATGTTTCTTAGTGTGGAGGGAAGGGAATTCCATTTTTTACCTAGTGAGAAAGATAGGAGAAGTTGGCCATCAGGACGTTTAGGTTTATGGATAGAAATTAAGTTCTAATTTTCAGATCTGAGAGCTCTGTTGGGTGTATAAGGGGGAAGGATGTTAGAGTGGGACATTTCCCCCTATAAATATATAAGAACCAAAAGGCAGTGAAAATGAAACCAAAAGAAAAATTACTGTGGCGTGGAGATCGCTGTCACGCCAATGTTTCCTGGGATTCAAACCAAGCCAAACCGCTATACTGGAGCAGGTTCAAACATAAAAGCCTCCGAACTATTTAAAAAACTTCCAATTTATTGAACAGAGTAGAAACAAGGTTAAGCGCTTTCACACACAAAAAAGTGTGCTTCCTATCATCACGTGGAAAAATGATGAGAGATGCATCTCAAATCAAACCCTTGAAGCTTTTGTCAAAAAAAAAAAAAACTCTAGTTACATGATTTATGTCAACACTCCACATAGGAATTTGCATTTTGTTACATTCAGCAGTCTAAATAATTATCAGAGTAAATGTTTTAAAGTACTGCCTTTACTCTGGTTTAAGTCTGTGTTTCTTTAGCACAGTGAGTTCAAGCAACATTGTGCAGAGATAACCAGACCAGTGTAGCCGATGGGACAACTCACCAGATTTTGCATATGGCATGAATAGCCATTCACTGATGCTTGGCATTGGTGCATGATGCCAAACCCCACACAAAGGCAGAGGGCAAAAATTAAGGCTTTATTATGGGACATTTCTGGCCATGTGTGTGGTGTGTGATTTTATTTTTTGACCAGATTAAAAGTGTGAAAATGGGGTAGATAAGAAAGTGACAAAATGGTGGGGCAAGCAGGGGGAAGAACAAAGGAAAAAGTAAAGGAATTTGCAGGAGGTAATTAGGAAAGAACCATAGCTATCCACTTCTTTAATACTGTAATGTGAACATGGATAGAAAATTGGATGAATTTGGACTGTCAACACAGCACAGATGGGTGACAACAATGCAGTCATGCTTTATAGCTAATTGGACCAAATCAAGTGTGTCGAGAAGACACATATGTGAAGCAGAGAGATATGTGTGGGACAATATTTTTTTGTGGGACAGGTACCCATTTTTTTGACATTTCAAAAAGAGTGAAAGAGTGGAATGTTGGGGAAGGTACATAGGTATGGCAGGATCAGGTAGGTAGAGTAGGTGAGGAAGCAGGTGGAGACAGATAGGCCAAACATGACAGTTACAGGGATGGTAATGGAAAGTAAAGGTTGGGTGACACCATGATTGGGGGATAGGTAGATGACATTGGAGGCACATCCCCATCAAGCATGGGAACCATGACACTCTATTCCTCACCCTCATAATTGTCATCATTCTCCCCTTCCATGGGATCCCTGTGAGATTGCTTGACATGGGACGTCTTTTTCACATTCTAAGGAGCAACATCTTCAGACAGCTGAAGCGGGCACCAATGCCAGTTTCTATCACATCACACACCTTCCCTGATAGCTTCTGGCAGGTGATGTAATCCCCAATTCCAACAATACTCCTGGAAGGGACCAATGCACCAGCAGCCGAGGCAATGCTACCTGATTTGGATGGACCAGGTAGCACAGGGGCTGTGAAGGCAGTCCTGCCAGGTTGTGTCCCAGAGGTGGTGGGTATTGGTGTGGCAACCAGTGCAGGATTAGCAGGTTGAACCACAGTGGCTGGCCTGCTACCCTGTGCTGAAAAGCATTTGGTTTGTTGGCAGAAAAGTATGACATCAGAACAGTGTGTTCTTATTTATTAAAAAAAATAAACTAAAGAAGAGATAAGGGGTGGGGTGATGCAAAAAAGAAAAGAGATGATTAGAACCATTATACGTCACATTCAAATTCTTTATTACAGTAAATATACTTTTATTATTATATTAGCTATGCAGCTTTCCCAATCCAAAACAGAATTATGAAATGTTACAAGTAAACCTTGCAATATGCAGATATTGTTATATACTTTTAAACATAGAACAGATTATCTTAACAACATCACATTAAAGTCAATCTTGCAGGAATTAAAATTAAAAAATGATTGTTTTTGTAATTTGAATGCATTTGTTACTTGTGGGAAAATAAACCCACCAAATCTGAATACATTATTGCACTTGCCTAATGCAATTACCAAGAGCTACAGAAGAAGGCGTGCATGCTTCCTCTTACAGTTAAGATCTGAATACTTATGTTGCTAGTGATGTATAGAAGAGCAATAATTTTAATACAATCATGTTAATTTGTGCTGCATACATACTCCTTGTCTCTTTCAGTCATTCCAATCTTTTAGCATGTGCCTCCCTGTTCACTGAATTTCCGGAGCAGCTGTAAAATAAAGAAAGATATAAAAAGAAACATTAAAGCATTTTGTTTTATCTGTGTACTTACACATCTATGGGATGTCAGCAGTTCTAAACTCATCCAGTCACTGGCTGAGTTGTGCCTACTTGCACTATTTCAGGTCATTATAATGGTGCCTGCATTGCTCTCCAGGGTGGTTGCTCTGGAGACAGCCTTAAGTAGACTGTTCTTAGCTTCAGTCTTATACTGAGACCCAGTATAGTCCTCCTGCAGCAGCCTACAGCTGTAGAGCTCTACAAGGAGTGCAACAAATATTTTTGACTACTCCACAACCCACCTTTGTGCCATTCATTGGTCACCATATTTCCCAGCTCCTGCCATGTGTGCACAGGTCCTGCAACAACAGTAAATGTATTTGTCTGCTATTTTGTGATATTGTGATTTACAGCCAGTGTGCAAACCTGCACAACCATACCAATTGTATTTGCATGATGTTAAGCAGGCAGCAACATTGCCAAACAAAGAGGAAGGCAGTTTATGAAACAGAAAGGATAATGTGACATTTGGCATTCATTTATGACATGTGGGCTGCTATACCTGACAATAGTTTGTCCAGTGATCAACACTGATATGCTAAATGACTTGGCTTTTAAGACCTGAATTTGGGGGGAACAATTTCATGAGTTGACACATATTTTGTGGGGCCTTACACACTGATAAAAGTAATTTGTACAATGCAGGATTCAAATCTATGTAAAAATGGAATACATATATTTTAATTGAGGTGTTTTTTTTCCTCACTGCCACAGAAGAAGTGTTTACCAAACATGGTCATTATTAATATACACCTGAAAGAGTTACTGTTGCTATTCTTCAATGAACCATGTATGTGTGTGACATGACAAGGTCCTGGTTTGTGCATTCTCAGGTGTGATGCAGGACTAATGTGTGACAATATACTGGAAATACATAAATGGTATTACTTTCAGAGTCAATTTTTGAGTTCTGGTTCAGACCACGCAATGCTTTCTGTTTTACAGTTACACTTGTGTTATTGGAGGTATGTTGATGACTGTCAGTATACTATGAAGTCTATCCCAGGTCTGAAAATACATTTATAGTTACATAATCATCATTGTCATGCTACACCAGTTACATATATAATAGATATAATACTATGCATGTGGTCAATCGACCTGCTATACATAGCTATTCTTATGTATAATTATCTTTATATTCTAACTTTTGTGAAAAATTACAGTGGGGCACTCTTAATACAAAGTGGAGTGTGCTGGATTAGAACCTTGGTTTACGTAGATTGTGGTCGTGAACTTACACCTACTGCAAACAGGCAAGCTCAGCAGCAAGTGTAATTTTTACACTAATTATTGTCCAGAGTGCTGACGGCCACACATTGCTGCTTAACCTGTTTGAGCTAAAGAAGGTGAACCAAATAAAATATTTCAGTTTTTTCCTTAAGCAGTAAACTGTATTTGTACACAGGTGAACAACATGCAAATGTAACAAGCTATAGCAAATATATACTCCTTCTGTTAATGCTCATTATGATCCTTCGTCAGTAAAAATAGCTACTGTAAAACTCGAGCCAGTTTACCAGTCTTATCTATTGTGTACTTCAATGTATTTTCTACCTTGTACTACACAGACATTTAGGTCACGGGTGTAATTCCTGCTGTCATTATCATCCAAGTTGCTAACCACTGCACAATGCCGCTAAGCATGTTTGCACTTCTTAAGGTAACTGCCATTACTTTTTAAATTTTTATACAGTTAACTGTGTTTGTGCTAAAACAATTACACAGCTGAGGATTTGAACTATCGGAGTAATGAAATTATAAAACAGATATGGAGTGTGCTATCTGTCTTTGCCACGGACACAGCTTTGCAACAGCAATCAAATCGTACCTACAAGAAATTCACATTTCCTCTACAGTATTAACAGGACATACACTTGTACTTTTTCAGTTGGTTGTACATGTGTGGCTAGCATATTTAGTGCAATGAGTGATACAACCATTTATGAATGCCTCTGCACAAATACATGTTTGATTTTTAAATGGCCTATATTATTGGAGGAAAATGTAACATTCATGTCACTGACACTGGTGTTATGCTTTTAAGATGGCCCTGGGCAACCTCCACAGGAGTTGTGAACACAGTGAAAAGTGACTAGCATTCATAAATTGGCATTCTGTTGAAAAAGTATAGATGTCAACATCCTGATAATTGTGTGGAAAACATATATACAGTACTTTTGTGGTATTCCTTGGCTTGTATAATCCTTTGTTTGTCTGGTGTTTTGGGGGTGGGGGAGCCACTTACTATTCTGTTGTCCAAAAAGAGAATTGTGTTTCAAGTGCTTCTCTGTTGTAAAAGTGTACACATTGTGATATTGCTGTGGAAAATATATATACATTACTTATGTGGTATTCCTTGGTTTGTACAAACCTTTGTGTGTGAGGGGGAGGGACAACCATCTAACACTTGGTTGTACTTAATGAAAAGTGTGTTTGAAGTGCATATTGTTGACAAAAGGGTACATAGACTAATTAGTTTTGTAAGAAACACATTAGTTATGTGATGTACCTTTTTTTTTTTCCTTTGGTACTAGGCTATCGGCCCTAGGGCCTATACAAGCCTAGCCATAACAATTCCCTGGATATTTCTTCCCACAATATTTACTTCCCTGGACCCCTGTCTAGCAGGGTGACTGACATGATCCCCAGGGTGAATTTCCTATCTCCCACCCAATCGTCAAGGTTCCTTTTGAAGAGGGCCAAGGAGGTGCTCTGCTTGACATGTATGGGCAGTCTATTTCAGAGTATGGGGAGTCTCTGGGTCAGGAACCTATCCCTCCAGCATGTTTTGTTCATTGTGATGACAAGGTTTAGATCCCTGGAGTGTGTGGCTCTGAAGGATTGGGATTTCTTTAAGTGGAGCATGTCCAACAGCTCAGGGTTTAACATGGCCTTGTATGTTAAGCAGAGATTACCCTGAGTAGATGATATCTCACAGAGTATAGGTGGAGTTTTTTTAGACGGTCAGCATATGGCATCTGCTTTAGGCCTGTGATTCTTTTAGTGAGGTATTTCTGCGGCCTTTCCAGCTGTTGCAGATGTCTTGTGAGGTACATACCAAATGAGGCATTATACTCTATAATGGGTCTAATGAGGGATGAGTACAGTGGGACAATGACCTCCTTTTCCTGGATGAAAAGCCCTTAGTGATGAGGTGTACCACATAGAAGGATTTCCTGACTGTTGTGGCAATGTGGTTATTGAAGGTGAGACCACTGTCCACATGTGTGCCTAAGTCTCTCATCACACTTTCGATGTTTAGTGTACTGCCACCTATGTGGTAATTCATGAGTACATAGTTTTTCCCAAAGGGGATAACTAAACATTTCTTGGCATTAAGCTTGAGCCCATGGCTCTGGCACCTAGCATCTGTTTCTGTTAAGCCCTTTTGTAGAATATGCACATTATTTGAGGATTCAATAATGGCTTCCAGTTTTCAGTCATCTGTGAACTTTGTTAGCCGGAGTCTCTTAGTGTTGGCCTGTACTTCAGAGAAGTAGATGCCAAACAAGAGCGGTCCCAGGACTGAACTCTGAGGTACTCCACTTGTCACTTGTCTGGAGCTGGATTTGGAGCCGGCTACTTTTACAGTCTGGGTTCTGTCAGTAAGCCAGTTGGCAACCCATCGAGTGACATAGGGATTTATGCCCAGCTTAGTAAGTTTATCTATGATTCCAGAGTGGGGGATGGTGTTGAGGTCCTTGGCGAGGCACAGATAGGCTGTGTAGACTGCCTTACCCTCGTCCACAGCTCTGGAGACTGTTTTATCCTTCTCTGTTTTATGTCATATAGGATTATGGTGCACAAACTTACAAATCCATGAAAACCCTCTTTCAGTGATGCTGAAAATGAGGTAATAATACAGGCTCTGAGGCTGCATGAAGCCTTTCTGCTTGAGAGAGGATGTGGAGAAATGGCTGCTAGAAAGGAGATTTGAAACCAGTTCATCAACAATGTAAATGCAGTTGGTGGTCACAGTCACAATTATGATCTGGTACAGCATAAGGCCAGTGATATGATTTCATCAGCCCATATGAGGGCAGCTGCATTTGCTCGAGAACAGCTGATTATGGGGGTGGTCCTGCTACTGAGCCACCACTATCACTAAGCAAGGACTTCCTGTCCACTGTCAGAGATCCAGTCAGTTCAGTGGAGACTGCACACCATGTGTTTGATGCTGGTGCTGATGTGGCTGGGAGGACAAGGATGTCCCAGGAGCAGCTTCCAGGTAAGCTTACATATGGCAATATTCATATTTGCTTGTAGAATAAACTCTATATAATGTGACTTCTACTTCCTGTGATAAGTAATACAATTATAAAAGAGAGTTGTTCAGTACACATGGGTGTAGGTGGACATCTCAGCAAAGTTTCAGTTTCAACTATTTCTTGCAGGACATATGAGCAATTGTGTATTCACTGTCCCTTGTGTTATTCCCATTGTAATGCTTAATTGCTGTCCTTTCCTTGCTTCATTTCTTCCAGGACCGTCCTCCCTACAAAGTGTGGAGACATCTGCACATGGTAAGTAAATATTTATTTGCTTATTACTAATCATTATTTAGACATAGAATTATTTGTATATGTGAGGAAGGTGTACTGAGGGTCTGTATTTCCTTATCATCTGCAACTGTGTGACCAGTGTTACCTTTTTTATCATCTATGATGCTTTAACATTTAGTGTAGTAGTAATTTCATTCCTGTGTTTGTTGCTTATCTGATCCTATCTTAGTGATCCTGACAGTGGAAGTATAGGACTCCTACCACCTGATGTTGAAGTATTGGTAGGGTCTGATGATGATGGTGGACAAATGGAGGCACAGTTAGGGGATGTAGAGGTTGAATCTCACACTGAGGTTGTGACTCATACATCCCCTGTATTTCCTTTGGACACAGTCAGTATGCCTATGCATACCCATACCACTGAGCTCACAGATACTGGACAGGTTGAGGCTGACACACTTGTTCATGGTAGTGTGGTTACTGTGTTTTCAGTGCCGGTTGACTCCGAGCATAGTCAAAGTGTGGGTGAGGTGCCATGTAGGAGGGTTGATAGGGGTGCTCAGAGGAGGTCTGTTGTGTATCCTCCACCAGATCCTGATGTGTCATTATGTGCCACTCAACGTATGCTTAGGGCCATCATGGAGGCACAGGCATATTCCACTAGGGCCTCAAAGGACATGCTTAGGGTTCTAGATGTGGCACAAGCTGACATGTGTGACTTCTTCTGCTGTGTGGCCAATTATGTGGATTAGATGAATGACACAATGGAATGGGCACTGTCTGTGATGGAATGTTTGCTGAGAGGTGGACACCATCCATGTGGCCATAGGTCTGCATCATCATCTGCTGTTAGCCAATGTGGCCATTCCCACTCCCATAGTGTCAACACTTCCACTGTTCCATCAATAGTTGAAGTGTCTACATCCAGACATGGTAGGCCATGCAGTCATGGACCTGGGCATAGTCATGAGAAGTGCTCATCCAGCAGACATAGCTCACATTCAGGTAGTACCAGCACATCTGACCATGGGCATGGATGTGCCAGTGCAACTCCTGACAGAGCCAGTTCTCATAGTTGGATATGATAGTGATGAACTGATATCTCTACCATGCATGGCTTACACCTGTCTGACATGCCTGAATGTAGCGCTAGCACAGAGCTTGGCTATGTTCATGTCGATGCTTACATACACATTTCACATTGAGTGCCCATACAGACATGCCCATATAACAGGTACATGAGGCATTTATGAGGCATGCAGGTCATTCTGCTTCAGTGGCCCTTTGAAAATTAGTTACATTTCTGCCTGCCTGTCTTTCTTACTCACACATACTCACTACTTTTGTGTCAACCTTGGCCTCCTGCCCTCCCATACCCCTTCCTGTGCAAATGACAATAACTGTGTCATCACCTTGTTGTTTCTATATTTTGGATTCAGGACACATATGTATTTTTTCTGATGCACAGGGTTCATAGCTAACTGAGTGCTTAGTATATGCATTGATGATGCTATTTTGAAATTTTTCTGATTTCTTACAGCCTTTTTACTGTTGTGATTACTACCCTGAAATCATTAATACATCAGTGAGGCTTATTGCTCCACTTGTGAGAATGTAGGGATAATTAGACTTTGGACTGCTTTTTCTACTGTGGGTATTTTAGATAAATAAAGCATGTAAGCTGATAAATGGCAGAAATCTATAGACATAAGTCCGTCCTGACACATATTGATGTCATTGCCGAACAATAACACACATTATACTTGGGTACATTTTCAGGTAACAGTATCTGAGTATTTACCATTCGTTTATGTTCTTACCCATTTGTTTTCCTGTTCAAGGTTCAACACTAACCTTGATAGTCCTGCAGTTAGAAATGTTGTAATTCAGGGCTGACTTTGTCTGATGCTAGCAATACACAGTCATTACATTCGTAAGTAAAGGTTCTGAGTGTTGCCTGACATCAATTTTACTGTATATATGTGCATAGGATGAAAACTGCACCCCTTAGGTGGCCATCATGTGTGCTATCCATTGCCTCTTGGCCAGTGCAAGGGCGTATTGTACATGCCTATGGCTAACTACACCCACATCAACTGATGGCTCCCCTTCTGAATCCTCACCTGCGTGTGGCTGTGTTAACTTTGCCAGTGGTGGTGGAATGTGTGATCCTTCCCCTTGGTGTTCCTGTTGCAACTGTTTTCTCGGGATAATACTGTATAGGGCAGCACAGACAGTAATAATTTCAACACAAGCACTGGGATCATACTTCAGTGCACCCCCTGATATATTTAGGCAATGAAACCTTGACTTTAGCAGCCCAAATGCATGCTCTATTATATTTCTTGTTTGATTTGTGTGACTCATTATAACATTCCTCCATGGGTGTATGGGCATTTCTGATGAGCATCATCAGGCAAGGTTTGAGTGCATACACTGCATCCCCCAGTAAATGGCCTTGTGGGTTATCCTCCCTGGAAAACCTCTGGTAAAGCTGAGTTGTGCCAGATATGGGAGTCATAATAACTGTCGGGGTTGCCAGCACACACATTCAGGCTGATTTCCTTAGCATTACACATGACCTGGCAGTTAATGGAATGGAAGCCCTTTCTGTTAATGTAGACCCTTCACTATTCCCCGGGTGGTGCTTTGATCTTAATGTGTGTGCAGTCTATGGCACCCAAGACTTCAGGGAAGTTTGCTTAAAGGTAGACATCCTGCATAGTTGTAGATCTGTCCTCGGCAGTACATGGAAAATATATGTAGTCACTGGCATGCTGTAGCATATCATTCAGGAACCGATGTAGAATCCTAGATGCTGATGCCTGTGACACTCCCAGCATGTCCCCTGTTGGTCTCTGGCAGGTTCCTGTAGCTAAAGTTCTAAATGCTACCTATACATTGGTCTCCACAGGTACTGGTACCCTTCAGTTTGCCCTTGCTGTTAGTTGAGGATGACAGTTTTAGAATTCCTGGAGTATGTCTCTTTCAACCCTGGAGCACTCTACTATTTCCACCTCATGCAGACCATGAAAAGTTAAATGGGGCCTAAATACTCTTTTCCTTCTTCCCCAAGGTCTAGCAGCAGCAGCAGCATAGACTTGAGCATGTTGCACATTCACATGCAGAAAAGCAGCAGCAGCCCCTAACATTTCCTCTCATTTAGTTTATGTGGCTGTATTCCAAGAGGTTGTGGAATACATGGAAAAATCCTTCACTAAGTGTACATGATTGCTTTATAGCTTGTTGAATAGCTCCACTATCTTAGATTGGTTAATTAGTATACAATTCAATTGCTTATGCTGCAATTAGCAGGTTGCAATGTGTAATGTGTTTGTGCCGCTCTTCACACCATGCAGATCAGTGCCCTACCATGTGTGCATCACATTTTAGTGTAGGATTTATTGAATCCAGACCAATAATTTCAGAAAAAATGAATAATAAAAATAATCTTTTGCACTAGGACAAAAATACTGAACATCAGGCAACTGAAAAGATAGCAAAAAACTATGGAGAATATAAGATAAGAGGCAAAGTAGGTATAGGAGGGTGTCAATGAAGTCAACCTAGGTTTTAAGGAGAAATTGGTTGATTACTAGAGATGGAGAAAGTAACAGTGACAGGATTATAGCACATACATTAGCGAAGAGAAGCTGCAATGGTCCTAAAAACATATCAGTATAAGTAATTCCATAGAGAAGTAGTTG